>NW_027507784.1:90220663-90379575 GCF_037356315.1 Lithobates pipiens | reverse complement strand
AAACATCACCCAGTGTTATCAGCTTTCCTTGCGGACTACAGAACCCCTCCCCTTACAGAACTCATTCCCCATGGAGATCAGGCAAGTCCAGCTGGGGAGATCTCAGGCAGGGATGACAACACTGTTTGGGATCTCAGTGCAGTAAGGTGGATAGCAGAAGTGGGATGTTAGGAGCTCCCTGGATTTCTGGTGGATCTACAGCTATTTGAATATATTTGCAGAGTTATAAAAGAGACAAAAGCGTGGGGTGGAAACACTGCAGAGATGTACTTTGCCCAGATGTACACTTTAAATAGGGTAAAAGATCATCATAAAAGACAAACATTTTATTGCTCATAAACAATCCATCTCATGAAAGTCACTTTCTCAGGTTATTGCTAAAGATGTTGGTGCTGATGGAACGCATGTCAAAGGACTATAAAACATCACATAGAAAACAACTGCAGGCACACTGCTGGGAGTGCATTATAAAAAGAGTCAATAAAAAAATTACTTTTTATGGTTTTGTTCATTGCACGAGGCATCGCAGAATAGATATGTTGTTGTTTGTGGAAACTTTGGGGTGCGTTTATAAAAAAGTTTGCATTTGTCCCATGCAAACAGGGATAAAAATCGAATGTTATTAATCACTTGCTTACCGGACACTTCTATCCCCTTTCTGCCCAGGCCAAATTTTCAGCGCTGTCACACTTTGAATGGTCATGCTACACTGTACCCATAGAAACTTTTTAGCAATTTATTTTTTCACACAAATAGAGCTTTCTTTTTGGTGGTATTTAACCACTTGCCGACCAGCCGCCACCGGTTTACTGCAGCAGAATGGTGCGGCTGGGCAAGACGACGTTATGTTATGTTGCTTTGCCCTGTGGCCACATGCCAGCTGCTCCCCCCCCCTCCCCAGAGTCGATGCCCGGCAGATGCGATGACCGAGACACTTAGAACGGGGGTGTGTGTGTGTGTGTGTGTGTGTGTGTGTATATAAACACACAGGTCCTGGTTCTCTGAGGGGAGAAGAGACTGATCGTGTGTTCATACAAAGTAGGAACAGCAATCTGTCATCTCTCCTACACAGTCCCCTCCCCCCCATCAGTTAGAACACACCCAGGGAACAAAATTTACCCCTTGATCGCCCCCTGCTAACCCCTTCCCTGCTAGTGACATTTTTACAGTAATGAGTGCATTTTTATAGCACTGCCCCCAGTATAGATGCCAGTGGTCCCAAAAGTGTGTCAAAAGTGCCCGATGTGTCCACCATAATGTCTCAGTGCCGATAAAAAAAATAAAATAAAAAAATAAAAAAACGCAGATCGCCGCCATTACTAGTTAAAAAAAAAATAAAAAATTCTATAAATCTATCCCCCATTTTGTAGACGCTATAACATTTGTGCAAACCAATCAATATACGCATATTGCAATTTTTATTACCAAAAATATGCAGAAGAATACATATTGGCCTAAACTGAGAAAAAAAATAGCTTTTAAAATAAAAAAAGGGAAAAAGTACAAAATAGTGTTTTTTTTAAATCACTCTTTTTTTGTTTATAGCGCAAAAAATAAAACAACAACAGGGATGATCAAATACCACCAAAGAAAACTCTTGTGGGGAAAAAAAAAAAAAAAAAAAAAAAAGGACGTCAATTTTGTTTGGGTGCAACTTCGCACGACCGCCCACTTGTCAGTTAGGCTGGGTTCATACCGCTGCGGCAGTGAGAACCGGATGTGATTCGCACCGCACTGCAGTGCAAATCACATCCGATCTCTGTGCGATTCGAGTTCAGCCATACAGATAGTATGGCTGAATTTGCATCGCACCCGCTGCAAACTCGCAAGGACCCTTTTTTTGGTCCGCAGCAGAATCGGATCGCATGGGTGTTCACACCATTCGATCCGATTCCTGTCCGAGTTTGCAGATCGCACTGCGATATGCGAACTGATCTGGGGGTGTCATTAAGATTTCACTGACACTCCCAGCAGTCCGCATAGCGCAGTGTGAATTGCCAGCGGGAGGCATGCGATGCGGGAAAACGCTGTGGATTGGCGACGTTCCCGCATCGCTTCAGTGTGAACCCAGCCTTAAAGCGACGCTGTGCCAAATCGCAAAAAATGGCCTGGTCATTCAGCAGCCAAATTTTCCGGGGGTGAAGCGCTTAATCACTACTGGAGTTTTTATTTTTTGCTAAACAAACAAAAAAAAACCCCTAATTTTGAAAATGTGCACTGATGAGTCACTGGTAGGTGGCACTGATTAGCAGCAGTGGGTCTGGCGTGTGTGGGACTGATCTCCCGTTTACTCCAGACAGTAAATCGGCTTTTTTCCCCCTCCGATTACCGACTGGGTTTACATCACCCGATCAGCCGTCACTGGTTGAAAGCTGATCACGTGGTAAGGGGCCGGTACGCCGATTGGTGATCAGCCAAGTCTCATGGACTCACTGACCCACGCACCCCGCAGGGGGCAGGCAATCACACGTACATGGGCGCCCTCCTGGCAATTTAGACCCGCGCTGTATCCGTCGGCTACGGCGTGGGCTGCAAGAGGTTATTCTTGATCCATGTGGCATGTTTTTCCTTCATACAGAATATAGGAGTGACTCTGGAATATACCGCATTGTGGCCACTCGAAGGAGCTGAAAATCAGAGGAGATTCACATTCTGTATTAGATGCATTACGGGGGATTTTTTATGACAGCTTCTGCACAGCAAAATGTTTTATAAATAGACCCAAAAGTAATGGAGCCATAGATAGGCTTTTATTGCTGACAGGGGTTTTAAATTAAGCATTTCCAAAATAAAAACAAACAAAAAAAAGTTTGGATATACACTTTAAAATGAAAAAAATAAATAAAATAAAAAGAAACTGACGTAAAGATATTAATTAGATAATATTTTTGCTTTCCCTTGCCGCTTCCCAATCAACATACTAAATATATTTATATGAAAATCTGTTGTCATTACATTTCTTATTTTATATCCAGTGTGGTCATATCTGGGTCTCTGTGCCCATTCTCCTCTGACATCAGCAAGGCATTTTCCGCCACATAACTGCCGCTCACTGGATATTTTCTCTTTTTCGGACCATTTTCTGTAAACCTGAGAGATGGTTGTCCGATCCCAGGAGGTCTTTTGAAATACTCAGAGCAGCCCGTCTGGCACCAACAACAATGCCATGGTCAAAGTCACTTAAATCCCCTTTCTGATGCTCGGTTTGAACCAAGTACTTGAGTTACTGTTGTCTTTCTATCATCTGGAACCAGTCTGCTCATTCTCCTCTGACATCAACAAGGCATTTTCCTCCACACAACTTTCGCTCACTGGATAGTTTCTCTTTTTCCCACCATGCTCTATAAACCCGAGAGATGGTTGTGTGAAAATCCCAGCAGTTTTTGAAATACTCAGAGCAGCCCGTCCGGCACCAACAACCATGCCACGGTCAAAGTCACTTAAATCCCCATTCTGAGGTTTAAAACTTCACCAAGTTGTCTTCACCACATCTAGAGGTCTAAATGCATTGAGCTGCTGCCATGTGATTGGCTGATTAACAATTTGTGTTACCAAGCAATTGGACAGGCAAACCTAATAAAGTGGCCGGTGAGGGTAGACGATCTAGTCCAGTGATGGCGAACCTTGGCACCCCACTACATTTCCATGATGCTCATGCACTCTGCAGTGTAGTTGAACATGTATCAATGTAGTTCCAAAACATCTGGGGTACCAAGATTCACCATCACTGATCTAGTCCATCCCCCCCAAAACGGACAATGATGCTGTCCAAAGGTTCCTCCTGTGCTCCTTCATCCTGAGTGGGGACACGCTAAGGCCGGGTTTGTGTCTGTACACTGCAAATAAGGTCTGAATTTGCACCTGAACCGGACCAAAACATGTACAGGACCCTTTTTTCAATCCGGACCTTGTGTGAACCGCTCCATTGAGAGCCAGTCACACTTACACATTATGCAGACTGAATGTGGGGGAACCTGCACATGTGTGATCCCTGCCTTAGGCTGGATTCACACCCAGGCATTTTTTGTGCTTTTTGCACTACAGATCGTGTTCCATAGGAAACCATGATAAATGGACTCTAGTGCAAATCTGCAAAAAGCACTAAAACTGCATAGATGTGAATCCAGCCTTATACAGGAGGTGTGTTACCAGGTGAAAACAGAGGAAAATGCCTAAAAAAAATATATATATAAAACTAATGCAGCTGCCACATCTATTGATTGGTAAGCTGCAATAAATTACATTTCTGGTTGTGGATTCAATACCTTTTTAAAAAGAGGGACAGAAGGATTTGAACTCATTAAAGGCATTGAGGTTGTTAACCTAACAAAGTGGAGATTATTAAAAGGTGAAGCTGTGTTCACTTTGAATATCCAATCATAATCAATATCCAATCATAATTTAGCATGCACTTTGCTAGAACAGCCTCTACTCCTGCAGTAAATAGACATGTGTGCAGTCAAGAAAGTCGTTTGGTTTCCTTCCGTACGAAAATTAATTCGAAATTCGTGTCTGAAATTCAATTCAGATTCGTACGAAATACGAGTTTTCGTTAGATTCGTAAACTTTTTACAAAATAACAAAAGTTCGTTATGATGAACTTATCATTATGAGGGGTTCCCACCATCCCTGTGTTGTGCTGACTTCCTCTGATTGGTGAGCAAAACATCAGCACGTTTCTGTTGTAACAGAATTTGGATCCGAAATTTTGTATAAAATTTGTAAGCATAGAAATTCCCATAGGGTCCCCACCATCCCTGTGCTGAGTTCCCAGGTCTGTACAGCTGCTGTGCCCATTATGGGGGTTACCACTATCCCTGTGCCAAGTTCCTGGGTCTGTACACCTGCTGTGTCCATTATGAGGGGTTCCCATTATCCCTGTGCTGAGCTCCCAGGTCTGTACAGCTGCTGTGCCCATTATGAGGGGTTCTCACCATCCCTGTGCCAAGTTCCAGGGTCTGTACACCTGCTGTGCCCATTATGAGGGGTTCCCACCAACACTGTGCTGAGTTCCAGGGTCTGTACACTTGCTGTGCCCATTATGAGGGGCTCCCACCATCCCCGTGCTAAGCTCCTGGGTCTGTACACCCACGGTGCCCATTATGAGGGGATCCCACCATCCCTGTGCCGACTTCCTGGGGTTTTAACTTTTAGGTTCATTAACTTTTCGTAACAATTATGAATGTTTGTTATGAATTTGGATATGAAATTCGTAAACAAAATTTCGTATTTCGTACAGAATTCGTATTTCGGATCCATACGAATTTCCAGAAATTTGTACGAATTTTTGATTCGTACGAAACTAATTGCACATGTCTAGTAGTAAATCACCTCGTAACTTAGAAAGTGACAGCAACGCATACCTGTAACTCATGGGAATAGAGCAAGTATCCTCTGATGAAGAACCAATAGAGATTGGTGAGCAGAGAGGGTCCAGGCAAATCGTCGTAGGTCTTCAGGTTTTTGTCCTCCGTTATCGCGGTGGTTGCGGCTCCACTTACTGCTCTGTGCTGTGTCCCCCCTACTCCATTCACCGCTCTGTGCTGTGTCCCCCCTACTCCATTCACCGCTCTGTGCTGTGTCCCCCCTACTCCATTCACCGCTCTGTGCTGTGTCCCCCCTACTCCATTCACCGCTCTGTGCTGTGTCCCCCCTACTCCATTCACCGCTCTGTGCTGTGTCCCCCCTACTCCATTCACCGCTCTGTGCTGTGCCCCCACTACTCCATTCACCGCTCTGTGCTGTGCCCCCCCTACTCCATTCGCCGCGCTGTGCTGTGTCCCCCCCACCCTACATGGCTGCAGCAGCACAGCCCTGGGCCAGAGAGCGAGGATGCAGCGTGTGAGTGAGGGCGATATCATGGCTGTACTGTGCACTATCTGTTATCATCAGTCTGGGGAAGTAGAGCAAACAGCATTCTGGGACTTCCCACTGCTGACATTCCAAGGGAAATCATTCCTGCAGCAGCCAATCAGCAGGAAACATACATACTACATGCGCCACAATGCTCACATTTCAGCCAAGAAACTTTTAAAGCAATGCAAAGAAAGCAACCTTACTTAGGCTGGCCATACATTATACAATTTTCTTTAGATTTACCTTCAACTCTGTAGTGCAAGGGCCTGCCTAATTGGCTACAATTGAAAGTGTTGTTTAGTTTTGACCTCATATTATATGGTTTTCGGTAAATCTAAAGGAAATTTGTATAAGAGGATTGAACATGTATGGCCAACCTTAAAGTGCATGTCCAGCCAAAACATTTGAAGGATCAGGACCACTGTCAGGTATCTACCACTCCCAACTGTTTTCTATTTGGAGGATCTGTCTAAAGCTGGCCATACACCATACAATTTTCTTATTCAATTTCCTTTAGATTTACCTTGAACTACGTAGTAGAAGGGCCTACCCGATTGCACACAAATGAAAGTGTTTAGATTTGACCTCATATTATATGGTTTTGGTAAATCTAAAGGAAATCTATAGAAGAAAATTGTATAATGTATGGCCAGCCTAATATTAGACTGGCCATACACCTATAGATTAGCTGCAGATTTTCTATGGTCAGATGGAAAAAGTGGAAGATTCTTCTATCCACACAGTTCAGCATAGATGGAGGAATCCGTTCCACTATTTCCATCTAACCATAGAAAATCTGCAGATAATCTATAGCAGGCATGTCCAAAGTCCGGCCCGCGGGCCAATCGCGGCCCGCGTTCCGGTTTCGGACGGCCCGTCTGGTCATGTTCACATATCTATCTTTTGTGGCCCCCAACGAATCCCCGATCGCCGGGGGCCACAAAAGATAGATATGCTGGTTGCCATGGAGGGGGCAGAACGAGTGCCGTGGATACAGGACAGCGTCCTGTGTAAAAGGAAGTCCCGTCCTGTGCTGCCATTGGACAACCGTTTTGTCCATCACAGGAGGCGGGACTTTCAATTAAAGAGGCCGTCATAGAAACAGGAGTTTCTCCTGTATGTCTGTCGGTGTTCGTCCCGCCCCCCTCCCTGTCTCCTCCAACGCTGCAGAGGGACATGAATCAGGCTGCACTGATGGCAATGGTGAGTCTGCATTCATGGAAATGTGTGGGCTGCATTCATGGCAATATGGGAGCTACATTCATGGCAATGTGGGGGCTGCATTCATGGAAATGTGTGGGCTGCATTCATGGCAATATGGGAGCTACATTCATGGCAATGTGGGGGCTGCATTCATGGCAATGTGGGGGCTGCATTCATGGCAATGTGGGGGCTGCATTCATGGCAATGTGGGGGCTGCATTCATGGCAATGTGGGGGCTGCATTCATGGCAATGTGGGGGCTGCATTCATGGCAATGTGGGGGCTGCATTCATGGCAATGTGGGGGCTGCATTCATGGCAATGTGGGGGCTGCATTCATGGCAATGTGTGGGCTGCATTCATGGCAATGTGTGGGCTGCATTCATGGCAATGTGTGGGCTGCATTCATGGCAATGTGTGGGCTGCATTCATGGCAATACGCTGGGGGCTGCATTCATGGCAATACGGGGGAGGCTGCATTCATGACAATACGGGGGAGGCTGCATTCATGACAATACGGGGGAGGCTGCATTCATGACAATACGGGGGAGGCTGCATTCATGACAATACGGGGGAGGCTGCATTCATGACAATACGGGGGAGGCTGCATTCATGACAATACGGGGGAGGCTGCATTCATGACAATACGCTGGGGGCTGCATTCATGGCAATACGCTGGGGGCTGCATTTATGGCAATACGCTGGGGGCTGCATTTATGGCAATACGCTGGGGGCTGCATTTATGGCAATACGCTGGGGGCTGCATTTATGGCAATACGCTGGGGGCTGCATTTATGGCAATACGCTGGGGGCTGCATTTATGGCAATACGCTGGGGGCTGCATTTATGGCAATACGCTGGGGGCTGCATTTATGGCAATACGCTGGGGGCTGCATTTATGGCAATACGCTGGGGGCTGCATTTATGGCAATACGCTGGGGGCTGCATTTATGGCAAAACGCTGGGGGCTGCATTTATGGCAATACGATGGGGGCTGCATTCATGGCAATACGCTGGGGGCTGCATTCATGGCAATACGCTGGGGGCTGCATTCATGGCAATACGCTGGGGGCTGCATTCATGGCAATACGGGGGAGGCTGCATTCATGACAATACGCTGGGGGAGGCTGCATTTATGGCAATACGCTGGGGGAGGCTGCATTTATGGCAATACGCTGGGGGAGGCTGCATTTATGGCAATACGCTGGGGGAGGCTGCATTTATGGCAATACGCTGGGGGAGGCTGCATTTATGGCAATACGCTGGGGGAGGCTGCATTTATGGCAATACGCTGGGGGAGGCTGCATTTATGGCAATACGCTGGGGGAGGCTGCATTTATGGCAATACGCTGGGGGAGGCTGCATTTATGGCAATACGCTGGGGGAGGCTGCATTTATGGCAATACGCTGGGGGCTGCATTTATGGCAATACGCTGGGGGCTGCATTTATGGCAATACGCTGGGGGCTGCATTCATGGCAATACGCTGGGGGCTGCATTCATGGCAATACGCTGGGGGCTGAATTCATGGCAATACGCTGGGGGCTGCAGATGGGCACTGACCCTTATTTTGCTTCACATGTCTTTATTTAAAATTTAAGATTTTTTTTATTTTTATTCCTGAGACTTCCTTTTTAAAGTTAAGGTGTGTGGTATAAGCCGATTAAATACAGTATATCCAAATAACACACCCGAGCTCATCTGTTCACCACACACAGCACAAAGGCAAGAGAATTCTTGTTGGGCCGTGTATCAGTGCTTGGATGAACACACTTAGACTGAATTTTAATGGTTTAAAGAATGTCAAGCAAAATGGTCGGCCCTCGAGCATGTTCACTTCATCAAATCTGGCCCTCTTTGAAAAAAGTTTGGACACCCCTGATCTATAGGTTTTAAATCGAAGAGTGCAAAATCTGGTGCAGCTCTGCATAGAAACCAATCAGCTTCCAAGGTTTTTTAAAAAAATTTTTTTTAAATCTTAATTGAAGAAGCTGACGTTAGAAGCTGATTGGCTACCATGCACAGCTGCACCGGATTTTGGAGTTTTAGTAAATTAACCCCTAAAAGTCCCTCTTTTTTAGGGCCGGTTCACACTACTGCGGTGTGAGAACCCTGTGAATCAACTGCACCCGACACGCACGGTAGTTCACACTGCCATATGCAAATTGCTGGGGAGTGTCATTATATGTTAACGACACCCCCATTTCAGCTCGCATATCGCACTGCGAACTGACAGTTCAGACATGAATTGGATCGCTTATGTGTGAACGCACATGTGATCCGATTCTGGTCCAAACAGAAAAAAGGGTCCTGTGCGTGTTTGCACTGAATGCGGTGCGATATGAGCCATACTATCTGTATGATTGACATCGCACCGCACAGACATCACATGTAATGTGAACAACAGTGGCGCTGCGAATTAAATGCGATATCTGCCATCACAATGGTGTGAATGGGCCCTTAGCTCTGTTGTAGAGATCTGTATAGAGGTGCATCTGACAAAAATTGTTAATGTCCTCAGTTTTCTCCTGAAGTAGATGCATAGTCCCTGCATGGATACACGTTGGGGAGGGGTCAGGACGGCACGGCAAGCATCTTGTGCACTGAGGAGGATGCCCACGTCATCCCCATACCACCATTGTATACACCAGTATAGGCTTACCATAGAGCTCAAGACTGACGCACCTAATCTGTGTGAGTACCCCCGAAGGGGATCTCTTTTGCTTTATTTAATAAATGGTTCAAACTATACTTGCACTATGAAGTTTTTCCTGTTTAATATCCCAGTTGGTGTATGCTGAGGAATCCAGGAGCCCAATACCATCATAGAGCCCAGAGGTGGTTCACATGCGTGTTTTGACTTAGCTTTTTTTTTTTTAATTAATTTTTATTGAAAGTTTTTCAACACAGTAATAACATACAAACATAAACATAACCCCCCCCCCCCCCCCCCGCCCTTCCCAGCCACTCCCTCCCCCCCACCCAACAAAACTCCCTCCCGTGCAGCCCTCCATTCTCCTTCTGGAGCTCAGTCTGTGATCATCGACAGTATCACACAAATAAGAAACACATTAATTGTACCGGTACTGAGTATTTAGCTACCCGAGATGGGGATGTAAGCCAACCCAAGGGATAGCACCTCCCTACCCCTCCCCTCACCCGACACACAAGGAGTACACCACCCGCCTAGCGATCAATTCACAGTGTCAGCGGCATCAAGCCAATACCTCCACACGCTCTCAAATTTGTTAGGACACCCTCTGTTGAGATAGGTGGCTTTGTATAACGGTAAAGCTTTATTAATTAAACCTTTCCAATAAGAAACCGTAGGAGGTTCGGGTTTCTTCCAACATAGCAGGATAGATTTGCGTGCATAAAACAGCGTCAGAGAGATCAGAGTCCTCTGCGCCTTTCGAGGTGCCAACTCCTCCACCAATCCAAGCAAACATACCGCAACTGTGACTGGAATTGGCACCGAAAGGACAGATTGTATAACCTGTGTCACTCCCCTCCAGAACTCCTCAATCCGCGGGCACTGCCAAAACACATGGTCAAAATCAGCTCGGTCAGCTGTGCAACGCCAGCATCCCCCCGTCCCCGTACCGTAAATTCTAGCCAGTCTGGCTGGGGTGTAGTATACTCTATGCAGGATTTTAAACTGGATAAGTCTGTCTCTAGCCGATACTAAGGTCTGGAACGGGTATCCCCACATGTCGTCCCAATCCTCCCCTCCAAAGTCAGGTACCAAGGCACTCCAAACCTCTCTACATTGTTGGACAGGTTTTGGCCTGTCCAAGAACAACATTCTGTACACAACGGAGAGAGGCTTTTTCAGGTTCTCTGTCCGCAGCACCATTTCCAGGGGTGACACTCCCAACTGCAGAGCCCCAGGACCGAACTGAGAGAGAAAAGCGTGCCGCAACTGTAGGTACCGAAAAAAATACCAATTGGGAAGATCATGTTGTACCTTAACCACTTCAGGACCGCCGTATTGCCAATGTGCGTCAGCACAATGGCACAGGCAGGCACAATCACGTAGATGTACGTGATTGCCTTCCAGCGGGTGGGGGGTCCTATCGGACCCCCTCCCGTTGGATACGACGGTCCGGTTCCCTCCAGGAGCGCTCCGTGATGAGGGGATGGCCGTTCGTTTTCGGCCACCCCCTCTGGATCACTCCTGGCCAATGAGAAGCTTCCTCCCACTGTGTATTGTTTACACAGGAAGGAGGAAGTGATGTCATTCTCCTCGGGCGGTCTTTTTGACCGGACTACGAGGAGAAGACTAATAGTAAGTGTGCACCAACACTACACTGACATGTAGGTACACACAGGCACACAAACCCCCCCCCCCCCCCGATCGCCCCCCCTCCCCCCCCCCCCCAGTCACAGTGTCACTGATTGCATTGATCATTTCTTTACTGATCAATGCATTCAGTGTCAGTTGTGACAGTAAAAACTGTCAGGACAGTTAGTGTTAGGTCCAGGGTAGCCCCCTATCACCCCCCAATAAAGATTTAACCCCCTGATTGCCCCTAGAGTTAACCCTTTCACCCCCTTTTGCCAGTGTCACTAAGCGATCATTTTTCTGATCGCTGCATGTGTCGCTAGGTAGCTAGTTATTTTTTTAGGTTCACCGCCAGGTTTTTATAGCGCTAGGTACCCCGATATACTACCCAATAATGGTTTTAACCCCCTGATTGCCGCTAGTTAACCCTTTCACCCCCTTTTGCCAGTGTCACTAAGCGATCATTTTT
Source organism: Lithobates pipiens (assembly GCF_037356315.1). NCBI lineage: Eukaryota > Metazoa > Chordata > Amphibia > Anura > Ranidae > Lithobates > Lithobates pipiens. The sequence continues at coordinate 90,367,765 of NW_027507784.1, read as the reverse complement.
CTGATCGCTGCATCAGTGTCGCTAGGTAGCTAGTTATTTTTTTAGGTTGACCGCCAGGTTTTTATAGCGCTAGGTACCCCGATATACTACCCAATAATGGTTTTAACCCCCTGATTGCTGCTAGTTAACCCTTTCACCCCCTTTCACCAGCGATCACAGTATAAGTGTCACTGGTGACGCTGGTTAGCCAGTTAGTTATTTAGGTTCCCCGTCAGGTTTTTATATAGCGCCAGGGACCCCCATATACTACCTAATAAAAATTTGAACCCCCTGATTGCCCCTAGTTAACCCTTTCACCACTGATCACCGTATAAGTGTTACGGGTGACTCTGGTTAGTTTGTTTTTTATAGCATCAGGGCACCCACCATTTATTACCCAATAAAGGTTTAACCCCCTGATCACCCGGCGGGTGATATCAATTAGGTTTTAGGGTCAGGGTCTGCGTCGCCCCAGGCAGCGCTAGGTTAGTGCCAGTACCGCTAACACCCACACGCAAAGCATACACCTCCCCGTAGTGCTATAGAATCTGAACAGATCAATATCTGATCTGATCAGATCTATACTAGCGTCCCCAGCAGTTTAGGGTTCCAAAAAAACGCATTGTTAGCGGGATCAGCCCAGATACCTGCTAGCACCTGCGTTTTGCCCCTCTGCCCAGCCCACCCAAGTGCAGTATCGATCGATCACTGTCACTTACAAAACACTAAACACATAACTGCAGCGATCGCAGAGTCAGGCCTGATTCCCTGCCATCGCTAACAGGTTTTTTGGTAGCATTTTATATTTAAATCCGGAAGGCAGTGCTTGGTTTTCGGGGTCCCGTACGTGGCTAGGCTCCCAAAAAGTCCCCCACATGTGGTATCCCCGTACTCGGGAGAAGCAGCAGAATTTATTTTGGGGTGTAATTTGACTTTTGCCCATAGCATGTGTGAGCAATATATCATTTAGTGACAACTTTGTGCAAAAAAAAAAAAAGTTTGTAATCTTCCCGCAACTTTTGGCAAAATATAAAATATTCCATGGACTCAACATGCCTCTCAGTAAATATCTTTTTTTTTCAAAATTTTCGCTCTTTTTCCATTTATATCGCAAAAAAAAAAATCGCAGAGGCAATCAAATACCATCAAAAGAAAGCTCTATTTGTGGGAAGAAAAGGACGCAAATTTCGTTTGGGTGCAATATTGCATGACCGCGCAATTACCAGTTAAAGCAGCGCAGTGCGAAATTGGAAAAAGACCTCTGGTCCTTAAGGTGTTTATTGGTCCGGGGCTGAAGTGGTTAAGCTGATCAAACGTCAAAAGCTGTCCCCCTCCCACCACATGTTTTAACTGTTTAATACCTACCCTGGCCCATATCACCGGATCAGGTATGCCCCCAAAATGTGACAATTTAGGATTGAACCATAGAGGAGTGTCAGGAGACCAGCTCCCTTCTGGCTGTTTCATCAAGGACTGCACTTTCCCCCAGGCCCGAATCGTTGCCCGCATAGAGGCCGTCAGAGCTGGTGAAGCCCCTGGACCTCTATACACCAAATAGGACAGGCTCTCATATGAGCCCACAAGGGCCGCCTCCAGTACATTTGCCGAATCCCCGTCCTCCCGTGTCAGCCACCGTCCGGCGACCACCATTTGCCCAGCTAAATAATATTTAAAAAGATCCGGTAATGCCAAGCCACCTTGACCCCATGGCTCCTGCAAAACCCTGAGACCTATCCGGGGGTGCGAAGCAGCCCACAGAAAGGATCCAAAGAGACTATTAACCCTCCGAAAAAATGAGCAAGGAATCCAAATAGGAGAATTACGTAAAAGGTAAAGGAATACAGGCAGAACCTTCATTTTGAGCAGGTTGACCCTACCAATGAGGGACAGCGGCAGATGCTTCCAAGCTTCCAGCTGCACCTTAACCCTGGCCAACAAGGGGAGGAGATTCAGAGACATAAAGTCGCCCACTCGTGGTGAAACTTTCACTCCCAAGTATTTAAATTCTTGCACCCAGGCGATGGGGACCCTAGTGGTCGCCAACTCTCGTGCCTCCCCATCAATAGCCAACACGTTGGATTTCTCCCAATTAACCCGGAGCCCGGAGAACTCAGCAAATTTGTCGAGCACCCCAAAGACCGCCTCCAAAGATGGCCCTGCATCCTTCAAGAAGAGGAGCATGTCATCTGCATAGAGCGCTATACACTCCCTAATGCCCCCCACCTCCAGTGCTCCTACCCCAGGCGATAGCCTCAGGGCTATAGCCAGTGGCTCTATGGCTAATGCAAATAAGAACGGGGACAGAGGACACCCCTGACGCGTGCCCCTGTGGACGCCGAATTGAGGTGAGACTGAATTGGCTATCTTGATACTGGCCTGTGGAGCACTGTAAAGCAGAGAAATCCAGGTCACATAGGTCTCCCCAAAGCCCATTCTCCGCAGAACTGTTAACATGTACTGCCAGTCTACGGAATCAAAGGCCTTGGCCATATCCAGGGAAACTACCACCCTAGATCCTTTGTCAGCGTGTTCAATCTGCAGGTGGGTGAACAATCTACGTAAATTCGTATCAGTAGATTTCTGCGGAATAAACCCCGTCTGATCTATATCAACCAGAGTCGTGATAACCTGAGAGAGTCTGGTAGCCAGTACCTTCGTTAGAATTTTTAAGTCCTGGTTCAGCAGTGCGATGGGTCTATACGAAGAACATAATAGGGGGTCCTTACCCGGCTTCGGCAGCAGGATCACCTGTGCCTCCAGCAAAGAAGCCGGGAGACACCTGTGTTCCAAGCAGTAATCATATAGGTTTTTAAGTCGAGGAACCAGTTCTTCCAAGTGCTGCCTATACCACTCGCTGCAGAAGCTGTCAGGCCCTGGGGATTTACGGGGAGGGAAGGACCTAATAGCTTTTTCAATTTCCTCAGTCGCTATGTCAGCCTCCAAAAAGTCCCTATCCGCCTCAGACAGCCTCGGGACCTGCAATGATGCTAACAACCCATCCAGCTCAGCCATGTCATAGGTCGGTATGGGTGCATAAAGGGTCTTGTAGTATTCCACAAATGTGTCTAGTATGTCTGTCGGGGTAGTCAACAGGTCACCCTGAGTGTTCTTGATACAAGGAATATTAGTCTGCACCCTTTGCTCAGCCACTAGCATGGCCAAAAGTTTACCGTTCTTGTCCCCTTGTTCAAAGATGGATTCAGCCATTTTCGTCCTAGAGGTGTGTGTTAGATCAGAGTAATGGAGTGCCAAAGCATGCATTGCCTCCAACAATGCGCCATAAGTGGCATCAGACTGGTTGTTCGCGTGCTCCATAGCACACACCCTCTCCCTGTCCTGCAATTCTTGATCTATCTGATTATGAGACCTGCGGGCCTGTTTGATGGCCGAAATATAGTGCCCCCGCATGCAGGCCTTAAAGGCATCCCAAACAACGGTGGCATCGGCAGACCCCTCGTTATCCTCCCAATAATGTGCAAAATGCGGCGCCACTTGGGAGGACACCTCTTCCACCTCCAACCACCCCGGGTTCAATTTCCACCCTCTCCCCGCAGGACTCACGGTGGACCCAATGTAAATTGACAAGGGCGAATGGTCAGAAATACCACCCGCTAAATATTTTGCCCCCCCTACCAATTGAAGCATAGCCGAATTTGCAAATGCTAGATCTATTCTCGAAGAGGATTTATGAGTTTTCGATAAGTGTGAGTAACCTCTGGTGACAGGGTTTTTCCAACGCCAAATCTCTGTCAGGGAAGCAACCGCCGCCCAGGCAGAGAGATCGGCCGACGCCACTCTAGAAGCATTAGACAAGCCCAAAGCAGTAGAGAGGATAGCATTAAAGTCCCCGGCTATAAGGAGAGGGAGATGCATGTAGGGCGCCAATTTACCCAAAAGGTCATACAGGATCTGAATCTGGAATGGGGGCGGGATATAAACGTTCACCAAAACCATTTTACACCCACCAATATCTGCCACAACCGCCAAAAACCTACCACCCGGGTCCGAGATCACATGGTGGATGGTGCACGGTACCGCCTTGCCAATTAAAATTGACACTCCCCTGGAGTAAGTAGAGTATGTAGCATGCAGCGCTCTTTGTACCCAGGCTCTGCGTAAGGCCAGCACCCTGCTCCCATCCAGATGTGTCTCCTGCAAAAACACCACAGGAGGATTGAACGTTTTTAAATATTGAAACATTAAAGCTCTACGGAATTTATCATTAAGACCTCTAACATTCCATGAAACTACATTAAACCCCGATCCCGCCATCATACCCCACGTGACTCGTTAAACTGAAGTAAAGTACAAACGGCATCAGTGATATATACAATTGCAGACTGAAATCAGAGACCACATTGAGCATATAGATAAACAATTTACCTTGGAGGGCTGCACCTATCCCACCCCTTACCCTGTAGAACCCAAAAACACCCTGCTGCTGTGTAACAACATAAAAAAACACGTACACGCAGCTTATCCCAAAACTGAGTCCAAAAACAGTCCTGGAAGGCATAGCCTAATGGGTCAAAAAAGGACCACTAGACAAAAAAATAAAAGCCCTAGAACCAAAAAAAAGTTCAAGTGTAAACCAGAAGTCAAAAGTAACATGGACATAGTGTTCACGTGCCTGGAGCTCCAACTCCACTCACAGTCCGTCCATCCTTCGGTATGTAAATCCGGATAGCCTGTGCCACTACATGTCTCCCACCAGCTCGTTCATCCAAGTGGGGGTAAAAACAAAAACACAAGAAAAATGATATAGGCAACCATGGCATGCGGCCCCCCCCCCGAGGCAGGGAACCTGCAGGAGACTGTACAGGAAAAGCTGCCATCAACTGCCACCACCCGCCCCCCGCCCCAGCCAAAGTACGTTAGGCTGCTTGGTGGATGTCAAGTGCATTCCAGGAGGAGACACATATGTAGGGAAGACAGACCCCCCCCGTAGCTAGGTTTCAACCACCCATGGCAAAAAAAAAAAAAAAAAGGAAAAAACCAAAACAGAAACAGATAGCTGTAAGTCGATCCGCCGTCAGGTAATCAGGAGTTTCCTAGCAGGCCAGTTATAGCGACCGAAGCCATTGATCAGCTTCCGCGGGAGACTCAAAGAATTTCACCGATCCTCCATGTTGCACCCGCAGTCGGCTGGGATAAAGCATAGAATATTTCAACTCACGCTCACGAAGCCTCCTTCTGACGTCTGTAAATGTCTTGCGTCGTCGCTGGAGATCAGCAGAGAAATCCGGATATAAGTGCACCGCCGTGTTCTCAAAAGGCAGGGTCTGATGTTTACGAGCCTCACGCAGAATCCGATCTCGGTCCCGAAAATTGAGAAAGCGCACCAAGAAGGGCCTGGGGGGGGACCCCGACTGGTCGGGACCCTGTGAGCTCTCTCGACCACATACGTTGGTGGGACATCGGTCAAGTGAAGCAACGATTTAAAGAAATCTTCGGTAAATTCAGCCGGACGGTCCCCCTCTGCACCCTCCGGCAGGCCCAAGACCCGGACATTGTTCCTGCGCAAACGGTTTTCAGCATCATCGGACTTGGCCACCAGAGTCTGAACCGTACGCTGCAGAGCTTGGATGGCCTCATCATGACGGTGAGTAGTGTCCTCCGTCACCGAGATGCGCGATTCAGTCTCCGAGAGCCTGCCCCGGAATTTATCAAAATCTGCTCTTATAAGGTTGCATTCCTCCGCCAGGTGGTCTATGCGCACTAACAAGGATGTTCTGCTTTGCTCAATCACTGCCAGAATAACAGTGGTATCATTGGTTGGAGGCAAAGTGGGTGCAGATGGGTTAGCCTCCTGAGGAGCCGCCTGCTCCATATCTGCCATCAAAGCCTTAAATTGATTTAGAAAGTCACTAGGAGTTTGCGCAGGCTGTAACGGTGCTTTCTTAGCCGCAGACTTGCCTTTGGAGGGCATGAGGAAAAGATAACGGGCAAGCTGGTCTGAAGTATACGTGTGTGTAGAGAAGAGGTGCGGCCCTTTAAGGATAGTTAGCTTCAGGGATACAGCAAAGAATGATTAGGATGGCAAAAAAACACAGATCTGGTAGCCCCAAAGAGCCTCTCACATCCAGAGACAGTACAGGATAGAATGCACACAGTACTGCTAAGTAGTAGGAAGTTGGATTAAGGCCCCTGAAGATATGCAGTTCAGTCAGTACAGCTGCCCAGCAAGGAAAGCAGCAGGGAATGGCACCAGGGCTGACAGCCTCTCTCCCTCTCCTCTCTCCACCACTCCTGTGCAGCTATCGGTGCCCCCAGGTAAGGACTCACCACTCCAGCGAGGATATTACAAGGCCTCCATAAGACACAGTCCTCCCAACTGCAGATGCACCACTGCACGGCCGTATGCAACGGAGTGTGTCAGTCACCGCAGCTGCGTCCGGCGGTATGCCCGAGGATTCGTCTCCTTCCCGCGTCCCCTCCGTTCCGCTCCCGGGCGCAGCCGAGCCCCGCACTCCGGCACTCCACAGCGGCCGGTCCGGAGGCTCTACAGGCCGCAAGATGGCTAGGCCTCAAACCACGGAGCCGCCAGATACACCGTGCTCCGTGCTAATACTGCCTCCCCGTCGCTCCGCGGGATGTCAGAGGTACAGGGGATAGAAATCGGCCGTCCCCAAGAGCAAATAGACGAAGGATGGCTAAGGATTCAATTCAGGATGGCAGGAGCTCCAGCACCACACGTCCTCCCGGGTCTACATCCGGCCACGCCCCCCTGTTTTGACTTAGCTTAATCGCAAAGTCACACGCTCCGAGGTGGGGCATTTATTACCTAAGGAGGGCACCTGAGTGATGACACCTTAGCACGGCTTGGATCACAGCTTTTGGATTACACAGACCTTTATCAATACTGGATTAGTGACTCAATTGGTCGCTACTTACATGCACATGAGCACTTTGATATATGATTTAACCACTTGCCGCCCGGGCCATAGCCGAAAGACGGCTACAGCGCAGTCGTGTTTTTCTGGGAGGTCGTCCATGGACGTCCTCCCAGAATCTTGCTCTCGCGCACCCCTTGGGGCAATACTCTGCCAATAATCTACAATACTCTGCCAATACTCCAATCAATTTTAACAGAAACAAATAATTTATTTATTTAGTTTACAGAATTTTCAGTCTTTTTTGATTTATAGTGCAAAAAATAAAAAACCCAGCGGTGATTAAATACCACCAAAAGAAAGCTCTATTTGTATAAAAAAAAAAGGACAAAAAATTCATATAGGTACAGTGTTGCATTACTGAGTAATTGTCATTCAAAGTGTGAGAGCACCGAAAGCTGAAAATTGGTCTGGTTAGGAAGGGGGTTTAAGTGCCCAGTGGTCAAGTGGTTAAATCACTTAAATCACCGTTTTTCAGCATGGTCATTATTGACTTATTTGGACACTATATGAAAGCAGAAGCACTTTGATATAGTGCTGCTTTTTTAATATAAATATATATATATATATATATTAGGGCTGTTACTGATTAAAATTTTCGTGTTTGATTAATCGTTTTTTTTTTTTTTGATTAATCAACTAATTTCGATTAATTATAACGCACATACCAACTACTTTTAGCTGATCTCCTTGCATTGCAGCTCTGCATTAGTCAGTGGTAAATGTGGTATACACTATATACAATCACCCGACACTAGTTAGTTTCCACAATCCATGACTTAACTTCACAGTTCACACCAATACGTTTTAAATTCAATCTGTAGCACTGACGTAAGTAATCTTTTTCCCACAGTAGCGTGACAATCCCTCCACCTCCGGTCTAACTAATCACTCTCACCTTATGGCATGGACCCCTGTGCAAACAGGTGGTCATGCCAGCGGGTATCAAAAGGGTTAACACGAACCATAAACTTCTCTCACGTCTCCTTAGATCTAAGCAAGGACGCCAGGTCATGGGTAGAAGTGCTCACCGCTTAAGTATAAGATTTCATTTTTGTGTTCAAACACAAACTACTCACATAAAGATGATACAAACACAGCATGTAAAGCCGACAATCGTGTTAGTTCCATAGGGCAGCAGCGGGTGACGTCATGTGTAGCTCCTCCCCTGTACGAGTTACGTTCTATCAGAACTTCGACGTCACCAGACTCCTCCCACCTGCCCTTCGTTAGCAGACGGAGGCACTTGGGGAAGGGGGGAGGAGTCCGGTGATGTCGATGTCCGTGACGTCACCTCATCTCCGACAGAACTCCCTGAAGACCCGGAAACCTGCGGAGAGGTGAGTACCGATCAAAAACGTTATCACTTTAACTATATCCATAGTATGATAAATGTGTATTAACATTTATAATTCACTGGTTCATTATTTATTTAATTTGAGATCATTTATTTACTGTGCACTTATACATTTTAGCTCAGCATATATATATATATTTATATTTACAAAAAGTTTATTTCAGTAATTCAATTAATAAAATTAAACATATATATTATATAGATTCATTACACACAGAGTGATATATTTCAAGCATTTCTTTCTTTTAATTTTGATAATTATGGCTTACAGCTCGTGAAAACCCAAAATTCAGTATCTCAGAAAATTTGAATATTGTGAAAAAGTTCAATATTTTAGACTCCTATTATTTACTAAAGGCAAATCCACTTTGCACTGTAAGTGCACTTGAAAGCGCAGTCGCTGTAGATCTGAGGGTGACATGCAAGGAAAATGAAAAACAGCATTTTAGCTTGCATATGATTGCATGATAAAATCAGCGGAGCCTCCCCTCATTTCAGATCTACCCCTTAGATTTAGAGCGACTGCACTTCCAAGTGCACTTTCAGTGGAAAGTAAATTCGCCTTTCGTAAATAACCCCCCATGGTGTCACACTCTAATAAGCTAATTAACTCAAAACACCTGTAAAGGTATCCAAGCATAAAAATGGAACGTTGAGTGGAAGGAAGAAGGGTGGTAGAAAAGGGTGCACAAGCAATAGGGAAAACTGCAGCCTTGAGAGAACTGTAAAGCAAAGGCCATTCAAGAATTTGGGGAAGATTCACATGGAGTGGAATATGGCTGGTGTCAGTGCTTCAAGAACAGGCATACTGTTGCCGACAGACTTTCCTTCCTCTCTCCCCTATCACTTGTTATCACATAACTGGAGAGAGGAAGAAGAGAAGCTGCCTTCAGAACTGTGAGTACATGTGTGAGGGGGACACTCTGATGTAAGGGGGTGCTGATGGGACTCTGATGTAAGGGGCTGCTGATGGGACTCTGATGTAAGGGGCTGCTGATGGGACTCTGATGTAAGGGGCTGCTGATGGGACACTCTGATGTAAGGGGCTGCTGATGGGACTCTGATGTAAGGGGGCTGATGATGGGACTCTGATGTAAGGGGGCTGATGATGGGACTCTGATGTAAGGGGGCTGATGATGGGACTCTGATGTAAGGGGGCTGATGATGGGACTCTGATGTAAGGGGGCTGATGATGGGACTCTGATGTAAGGGGGCTGATGATGGGACTCTGATGTAAAGGGGCTGCTGATGGGACTCTTATGTAAGGGGGGTGCTGATGGGACACTCTGATGTAAGGGGCTGCTGATGGGACTCTGATGTAAGGGGGCTGCAGATGGGACTCTGATGTAAGGGGGCTGATGATGGGACTCTGATGTAAGGGGGCTGATGATGGGACTCTGATGTAAGGGGGCTGATGATGGGACTCTGATGTAAGGGGGCTGATGATGGGACTCTGATGTAAGGGGGCTGATGATGGGACTCTGATGTAAGGGGGCTGATGATGGGACTCTGATGTAAAGGGGCTGCTGATGGGACTCTTATGTAAGGGGGGTGCTGATGGGACACTCTGATGTAAGGGGCTGCTGATGGGACTCTGATGTAAGGGGGCTGCTAATGGGACTCTGATGCAAGGGGGCTGCTGATGGGACTCTGATGCAAAGGGGCTGCTGATGAGACTCTGATGTAAGGGGGCTGCTGATGGGACTCTGATGTAAGGGGGCTGCTGATGGGACTCTGATGTAAGGGGCTGCTGATGGGACTCTGATGTAAGGGGGTGCTGATGGGACGCTCAAAATGTAAGTGGGCCAGTCTGGATGAAGTCCAAGGCCAAATTTTTGTCCCAGTCCAGGCGAACATATATTACACTGTTTGTTAGAAGGCAGAGTTCTATCCCAGACTCAATAGAATTCTCTCTTCTAAGTCTAAAATCCTTTTTTTTTCTAAAACTACTAAGTACTTTACTTTGTCTTTTCCTAAAACAAAAGAACCACTGCGTTTTGCACACACCCATGCCACCTAGTGGTCAGAGCCGCTTTAACTGCAAGTCCTTTCCTGAAAATAAGTATTATGACCCATATGGTAATCTTGACACGCAGCTCTCTGGCGACTGACCTGTCTAAAATAGCCACAGTCCTTATGCTTTCAAGAAAAATGCAACGAAGAGGGAGAGAAACGCTTCTTGCAATCAAAAACCCATGCAAATCAATAATACACTCACTAATGCCCTTTCACCTGAGTATTTACCACTGCGCTTCCAGCAAAAGAACCCTTCCCCACTAAGCATGATTAAGTCAAGTGAATGACGAAACATGTTGGGGCGTGGCTACTAGGTAACTGAGAGTGAGAGGAACCATCGGACGGCTCACGTCCATCTTCACCAAGGTGCTGGCGAGGCCAAGGAGCGATGAGAGATTTAAAGAGTGTGTCTCGCATACCCTGGGTCCGCTAAAAATCACCAATGCTTTGGCAATCAGCTGTGTTAATGTGTGCTGTGGCTTGACTTATTTGGCATGGTTACAAGTTTTTAAATGTGAGTGTAACTTAAGAGGATCTTCTTATGTTTGATTAAGTTTTTTTTTACAGGAGCATTTCCTTTTTTCTATTTCATGAGAGCACTGTCTATGAAAGTGTCAATTGGGTCAGCTTTTCTCCCGCTGAAGTGAAGGATTGTATGCCTGTCATCCACATCCCTGCAAAAAGGGTTTGGAAAGCACTTTTCTGCCTAACACGTTGAGTGTGAGGCTGATTTAGTCGGTGAGTTAATTCACATAAGAGGGAGAGGAATCACATTTCACAGCGGTGTGGTGAAGGAAAGGCGGTTTGAGAGAGAAAAAAACACTGATCAATATTGCTTGTGAAAGAGGGATTCCACCAAAAAAAAAATATATTAAAAGCCAGCAGCTATAAATACTACAGCTGCTGACTTTTAATAAATGGACACTCACCTGCCCGGGGTTCCAGCGATGCCGGCAGCCAAGGCCGATCGATCGGCCCTCGGCTGCTGCCGCCACCATTCTAGGTGAGGGAATCAGGAAGTGAAGCGAATCGGCTTCACTTCCCGGTTCCCTACTGCGCATGCGCGAGTGGCACCCTGCAATAGGAAATCTCCGCGCTGTCACTGGGACCCGTGTGTGTCCCAGCAGACAGAGCGGCAGGGCAGGAAATAGCGTAGACTCCCACGGGAGTCTATGCCCGGAAGTGGGTGTAAATACCTGTCTTTGACAGGTATCTCCACCCCCCTCCCCCCTAAAAGGTGTCAATTGTGACACTGGAGGGGGGGATTTATCCGATCAGCGGAGGTTCCACTTTAGGGTGGAATCCCGCTTTAAAGTGAAATATGTTTTGGAGACTCACGGACTTTTGCAACATTGTATAAACACTGCATATGCTCTGCAATACTCCCTATGAAGTGTTTAAATGTATAGTGTGAACTATCACTTATTCACTGGGTTATTTATTTTTATTTAATGTTTATTTGCTATTAATATTTTTTTCATTTTTTATTTATAAATTTTTTTTGAGCTATATATGATGCACTTTGTAGTATAATATTTAGTGGTGTAATAGTCACTTAGTTTAGTGCCACGTGTTTCAATTATTTATAATAGGAACAAATACACAGAAATAAAAAACCCAGTTCAAAGAGCGGCTCACCATTAAAACTGGGGATCTGGCAAAACTAAGCCCCTGTACACACGGTCGGAGATTCTGCCAACCAAATCCGTCGGATTTTGTCCGTCGGATTTAGTCCGACGGATTGTGTCCGAAACTGTTGCATACACACGGTCGGACTAAGTTGTCGAAAAATCCGATCTTTCAGAACGTGATGACGTAATTTCGTTACCATGGGACTACATTCAGGCTAGTAGCCAATAGCTTTGATGTAGGAATTTGATCTGAGCATGCGTGGCACTTGGTCTTATCAAAATTCTCTACACATGATCGGAGTATGTCCGATCGGCCCAGTTGGTCAGGAAATATTTCCAACATGTCCGATGCATACCACACACAGTCGGATTATCCGACGACACGGTCCGATAGGACACATTCCGACGGATTCTCCGACCGTGTGTACAAGGGCTTAGTCTCTTCCATGTTCATCCACGGTAGTGATGAAGTACACGGCACTGTCTTTATCTGGCCTGCAAATGACAACTTTGTCCGGGTAGATATGCAGACCATAGCTCCAGTGTTGTAGACATCCCAGAAAACGTTCATACATCTCCCGGCAGAATGCCTTCTTACGAAGTAGCTTTGGAACTTTAAGGTAGTCCCAGACATCTTCCTCATACCACTTCTCACGATTTTCCTCAATAATGTCCATGATTTCCCTGGACACATAATGAAACTCAAGTCCATACTCTGTTGCCACCCACTTGTCCAAGAGTCTCTGAGACCTGGCAAGTTTCGGTAAGTTGCGTGCAGTTCCATCCCCAGGGGGTATGCTTGAATTCAGGGATTTTTTTTACCAGGGCCGTAGCATCCCTCTTGAGTGTTGGCAAGTTTGCAGGTTTTGGCAACAGTGTACTACCAACAGATGGGTTTTCCACCCATGGCTTTGTGCTCCCTGAAGTAAGGGCTAGCCAGCCCGAAATGTCAGCACAGGTAGCGGCTACATCATCCCCACAGGCCCATAACAGTTCCTGAGACATTTTGTCAAACAGTTCCTCAACATTCTCAACTTCAGAAGAGGAACAGGAGGAATACAAATCCAAATCAGAGTCCTGTGATCCCTCTACTAGCACATAGCCTTTTTCAGTCCCTTTCCACAGATTTCTCACCAGTTTGGGTTGGTTTGTCTAGGGTGATCGCTTTCTTCCGATGAGCTGCAACCGGACTGGGGTGTGGTCCTTTCTTGCGGTTACAGCAAGGCTTTACCGTGTTCTCTTTCTCCAAAGCAGGCATGGTAGTAGACGGGGCCGTGTCCATAACCTCGGGAGTAGATTCTCTGGCCTGAGAAAGAGCAATCTCCTTGTTTAAGTCGCCAGCGACAGTGGATGAGGCCGAAGCATTAGGCTTCACAGCTGGAGCATACACTATAGCCTCCTCGGTTGCCACACTCGTGGCTCAGTCCATGTGATAAGCCCGAGGCGATTCAGTAGGCTGCTCCACCTTAAAAACATAGTCCTGCACCTCCGACATAGAGAAAACGGTCGAGGACTTGCGATTAGACCGTCACATCCTCCACAAAGCATACCTGGGACACGGAACATGGTTGCTTAGAAACGTCCTCTTTTTTTGCAGCAAAACGTGACTAGCTCCACTCTCTTCCTGCGACACACTCACGAGGTGCCTCGTGTAGGAAGATGAAACAGGCATAGACTTCTCCCACTGGTTCCTCTGGTTACGCAATTTCGTGGGCTTTTCTGCAGGGCTCCTCCAACACATACGCACCACAGTGCGGATTTTTTCCGACGGATGTTGGCTCAAGCTTGTCTTGCATACTCACGGTCACACAAATGTTGTCGGAAATTCTGAACGTCAAGAACGCGGTGACGTACAACACTTTGCCTTAGTCAAAAATGGTGCAGTCCAAAAACTTCACCCTCTATTCCAATAAACTCACATATATGTCTTTCTCCGTTGCGAGAGGTAACGACAAATCCCGGACGAGCCCCCATGTGTAGCACTTACCCTCAAAGGAGCGGCTGAAGTTTTCTGGGCTTACCGATTATCTCCACCAGCTCGTAACTCGTTGTCCTTGTCTAGGGGTTCCCAGGCACTTGGATTCCTTGTTAGGATTTTTATTTTGCATAAAACGGTTGCACAAACTCAGTCTCTAAGTTGGAAATAGCGGGTATCAGGATAAAGTTTAGCTCAGGTGCTTGGAACTGCTGACTTCAATAAAAGTCTCTCTGTACACAATCCAGGGAATAGCCCCTCGCAACTGGATTCTTTAACTGTTGGATAAATCCTTGACATTGGATCTAGCAGCCAACAAATAATTCTAGCTTTGCAAAGTCTCTCACACAGACTTGGCTGAAAAACGTAGTTGTAACCGGAAGGATAAAGGTAGGAACTTTTCTTACTGTACCAGAATCTTGCAGCCGGTCCGGCGATACCGTAAGAGATGTGGATTCAATCAATGTCCATGGCAGCTCAGCTTCCAGGCTCTTACCGAGCAGCCAGTCTCGTGCGTGGCCCTCTTACTGAAGAGTCCTCCCCTGGTTGCATGTAGAGTTGCTGGGCCTCTCCAAACTCGAGACGGCACCGGAAAACACCTTAGAATCCTCCTTCCAGTTACTGTGCCTCAAACTAGCCAGTTCCGAGGCTCGGAAACGGATGGATCCACACCCCAGGCCATGAGGGCCCCTGGGGGCTGGTCAGGAGGGCCAGGACCACAGAGTCAGCAACAACTTCTGGACCGGAACCCAGAACCACGTGATTTCAGCACATTAAGTACCCTCTCCCGGAATACGCAGCGAGACAAACGCCCACTGATTGGCTCAGAGAGAGAGATTGGTACCCAATGTGTCCAACCAGACTGCATTCTAATGCCTCTCACAGGTGCGAACCCCACCTATGACCAGACAGAACCTCAATACAGCCCAGCCAAACTGATGCCAAAGCACAATTTAGAGCAATTAGCCTCAAAACTTAACTACAGTTTTGGGCAAAAACTAAATTTACAGACATAGCGCGTACCGGCGCTACAAATCAAAAAACAAAATATATTTTATTAGGACTTTATATGATAGACCAACATAAAGTGGCACATAATTGCGAAGTGGAAAGAGAATGATAAATGGTTTTCAAATTCTTTTACAAATAAATATTTAAAACGTGTGGGGTACATTTGTATTCAGCCCCCTTTACTCTGATACCCCTAACTAAAATCTAGTGGAACCAATTGCCTTCAGAATTCACCTAATTAGTAACTAGAGTCCGCCTGTGTGTCATATAATCTCAGTATAAATGCGGCTGTTCTGTGAAGCCCTCAGAGGTTTGTTAGAGAACCATAGTGAACAAACAGCACCATGATGGCCAAGGAACACACCAGACAGGTCAGGGATAAAGTTGTGGAGAAGTTTAAGGTTCGGTTCACATATGAGCATGTATTTTTCCAGATTCCAATAAGGTAAATAAAAAACAGCAAAAGTGCAAAGTGGATTTGCCTTTTTGTAAATAACCCCCAGAGTGTTGCCAGGACCCTTATGGCCACATGTATTGGCATTCTGGGCACCTTCCAGGCCTAGGTAAGTAATCATTCATACTGAGATCATTTGATGCATATTGGGAATCTGTAGAATAATCCTTCCAGTATGCAAGCCTCAGCAAATTACACTGACATGGCTTTACGCACCACAATAACCTTTAGAACATCAAAGCAAATATTTATTTAGGGTTGTGTAATGCCATCTACTGCACACTAAGCAATATGTAAATCCCACCTCTGGGTAATTTTTTTAAAGCCACACTCCAAGATAAGCAAGTATCTTCTAAATCCATTCTTCATGTGTATTCTTTCTTGAATCTTTGTGTATTTCCTCCAGATCTGTGCAGTAATCCAGTGTGAGACTTTCTGTAATAAAGACCACTCACTGCTGCTCTCTCTCTCCTTGTGCAGGGGGACTGGTCTTGTCTCCGCCCCCTCCTGTCGGTTTCTGCAGGCAGAGTAGAGTGGGTGTGGCCTGCTAGGCCCTTCCCACAGCTCTGCTCTTTTGCCTTGTGCAGAGTGACTGGTCTTGTCTCCGCCCCCTCCTGTAGTTTTCTGCAGGCAGCATGTAGAGGGTGGAACCTGCTGGGCCCCTCCCACAGCTCTGCTCTCACAGGCAATGTACAGCGCAGCACTATTTTGACATGGTAATAGCTGGGTTTACAAAAGTATTTAGTGCATGCAAAGCAGATTTATATCCTCGGGCATTGTTAAAGAACATAGACTATATTACCAAAAGTATTGGGACGCCTGCCTTTACACTCACACATGAACTTTACCGGCATCCCAGTCTTAGTCCATAGGGTTCAATATTGAGTTGGCCCACCCTTTGCAGCTATAACAGCTTCAACTCTTCTGGGAAGGCTGTCCACAAGGTTTAGGAGTGTGTCTATGGGAATGTTTGACCATTCTTCCAGAAGAGCATTTGTGAGGACAGGCACTGATGTTGGATGTGTTAAATCAACCAAATAAATTTCCTACCGCACTCTAAATACTCACATATACATACAAAAATCATAAGTGAAATTCATGAGAAACATATATGCTGAAACACTAAAATAAATGTCCATATCATTTCCAAAGAAAGTTAAAATCAATTGAAATGTCCGTGAACCAAAACCATGAATCGTCTATCAATGTGAGTGATGGGAATCACTGCAATCTGGGTGGGAAAACATCTTCCACCAAACAATCTACTCACCAGAGGGAGTTGACACTCATTACAGGTAGTCAAACCAAGCGCAGATACCAATGTGTTCCTTCTGAAGGGAGACTGGTGCACATCCTGATGTGCTCCATTGATCGATCAGACAAAAACTGGCACCCATTATAGGTGGTCAGATCAAGCGCAGATACCATTAGAAGTGTAGCGCCGGCTCCTGAAGAGCACGCGCTATGTGTTTTTTCAAATTTAATGTTACACCTGAACTACAGTTTGGTTTGGGTACAATTGTCTAAATTTGGACTTCAGCATCAGTCTGACTGGACTATGAGATGTTCAGCCTGGCCACAGGGGGCACTGTCTCTTCTGGCAGGCATGGAACTATGGTCTGGTTGGGTGCTTAAGTTACTCTCTCTCGGAGCCCGCCCAGTGGGAGTGGCGCTCTTGCTGTGCTTTCTGGAAGATGCGGATGTCACGTGGTTTGGGGTTCCGGTCCAGAAGGATGTGCTGACTTCATGGTCCTGGTCCTCCTGACCAGCCCCCAGGAAGGCTATGGATCTTGTTGTCTCAGGGCTGGCTAGCCCGAGGCAAGGAAACGAAAGGAGCATTCTGAGGTGTTTGGGTGCCGTCTCCGGTTTGGGAGAGACCCAGTGACTTCATGCTATCCAGGGGAGGACTCTTCAGAAGAAGAGCACGTACGGGTTGGTTTCTTAGCAAGAGCCTGGAAGAGCTGAAGTACCCAAAAGAATCCGGTCTCCTGGATATCGCCAAGCTGGCTGAAAGATCCAGGTATCACACGAGTGTTCTACAAGTTTAATTTTCCTACGTGTTCTACAACAATGTCTGTGGCAGGGACTTGTTCCTGAGTAAACACCTTGTTGGCTGCTAGGCCTTGTGAGTGAACATCCAGTTGTGAATGGCCATTCTCTGGATGCAGTCAAAGTAAGCAAGTTCTTCAACATTGACTTCGACACTAAGCCCCTGTACACACGGTCGGAGATTTCGACAACCAAATCCGTCGGATTTTGTCCGTCGGATTTTGTCCGTCGGATCTTGTCCGAAACTGTTGCATACACACGGTCGGACTAAGTTGTCAAAAAATCCGATCATTCAGAACGTAATGATGTAATTTCGTTACAATGGGACTATGTTCAGGCTAGTAGCCAATAGCTTTGATGTAGGAATTTGATCTGAGCATGCGTGGCACTTGGTCCGATCAAAATTCTCTACACATGATCGGAGTATGTCCGATCGAACCAGTTGGTCGGGAAATATTTCCAACATGTTGGAAAATTAGGTCCGACGGATATTCCCAGACCATAAACAGGTCATCGATGTACATTTTAATTGATGGGGGTGATTCTGAAAGATCGTCTCCTCCTCCCATAAAAAGATTGGCAACGCTGGGAGCAAAATGAGCCCCCATCGCAACTCCCTTGATCTGTAAAAAGAATTGCTTATCATACCAGAAATAGTTCGGACTTGAACAGAAATCGAGACTTTGGTTCAGGAATTATATGTTTACGTGAAAGCGAGGAATTTCTTAAGGCTCAATTCACAGAGGATACAGCATCTAGATGTCCAATAATAGTGTACAGGGAACCAACATCCGCTATAACCAATAAACTATCAGGACCTAGTGTCTAATGTTTGTATCATGTGCTTCGTGTCATATAGATAGGCCTCAGTATCAAGCACAAGGGGTTTCAGAAATAAATCAATATATTGTCCTAAACGCGTGAACACGACTTAATCCCATTCACTATAGGACAACTTAGTGGAAATTGGGCATCCTTGTGAATCTTGGGTAAAAAGATAAATAATTGGTGTCTGACATGTTAAAGGATCAAGATACAAAGCCTCCTTCTTATTCCGTGTACACACGACCGATTTTTTCATCAGAATAAACTCTCACGGTTTTTCCAGCGGAGTTCCGCTGAAACGGACTTGCCTACATGCGATCACACCAAAGTCCGATCGTTTAGAACATGGTGACGACCGGACTAGAAAAGGGAAGTTCAATAGCCAGTAGCCAATAGCTGCCCATGCGTCGTTTTTGGTCCGTCAGAACAGCATACAAACGAACGTTTTTCCCGATAGGAATTGATTCCGTCGGAAAGATTTAAAACATGTTCTATTTCTAGATCCATCATAATTTTTGAGAAAAAAAAAAGTCAGCTGAAGCCCCACACACCATCGGAATATCCGATGAATTGATTCCGTTGCACTTTTTCTGCCGGGAAGTCTGCCCGTGTGTACACAGCATTAGAGAGAATGTTCCTCTCTTTGCCCTTTTCAACAAGGAGATGTAACTCCTCTTTATATTCGAAGACTGGGTCACGTCGTAGGGGTAAATAAGTATCCACATCCCCCAACAGATGCCCCATTTCCTCTTTATAAAATGATTTGCTTAATAGCACCAGCCCCCCTCCCTAATCTGCAGGGCGAATAACCACTTCCTTTTTACTTTCTAATGAATCTCTTTTAATAAATTCAGGATCCTGAGTAGGGATGAGCTTCGAGTTCGATTTGGGCTGTTCGCGGCAAATTCGAAAAGCCGGAACACCCTGTACAAGTCTATGGGAGAAATCTAAAGTGCTCATTTTAAAGGCTAATATGCAAGTTACTGTCCTAAAAAGTGTTTGGGGACCCGGGTCTTGCCATAGGGGACATGGATCAATGCAAAAACAAGTTTTAAAAACTGCAGTTTTTTCAGGAGCAGTGATTTTAATAATGATTAAAGTGAAACAAAAAAAGTGTAATATTCCATTAAATTTCATACCTGGGGGGTGTCTATAGTATGCCTGTGAAGGGGGGCATGTTTCCCGTGCTTAGAACTGTCCCTGCACAAAGTGTCAAATTTTTGCAGGAAAAAAAGTCTTTTAAAATCACTTGCGGCTATATGAATTGTCGGCTCCCATAATACAGAGAACACTCAATGAGTGTTCTCTGTATTACGGGAGCCGACAATTCATTCATTGATACCAAATAAAAAAAATAAAAAAAAAGCGCGGGGTTCCCCTAAATTCAATTACCAGGCCCTCCAGGTCTATTAGATATTAAGGGGAACCCTGTGTCAAATTTTAAAAAAAAATTGACGTGGGGGTCCCCCTAAAAATCCATACCAGACCCTTTATCCGAGCACGCAACCTTGCAGGCCGCAGGAAAAGAGGGGGGGATGAGAGAGCGCCCCCCCTGAACCGTACCAGGCCACATGCCCTCAACATTGGGAGGATGCTTTGGGGGTCTGTGACCCCTCAAAGCACCATGTCCCCATGTTGATGGGGACAAGGGCCTCATCCCCACAACCATGGCCGGTGGTTGTGGGGGTCTGCGGGGGGCTTATCAGAATATGAAAGCCCCCTTTAACAAGGGGACCCCCAGATCCCACCCCCCCATTTGAAATGGTAAGGGGGTACAAAAGTACCCCTACCATTTCACAAAGAAAGTGTAAAAAATGGTTAAATAAGACAAACACACTTTTGAAAAATTCTTTCATTAAAAATAAAAAAAATTAAAAAAAGATTCCAGCGGTGCTAATCCACTCTTGCTGTCCAGCGACGGATGATCATCTCTCCGGGGTCCAGCGATGGCTGATCTGATCCAGCGACGGGTGATTTTCAGTCCAGCGCAGTCCATCCATGCATCCGTCTTCTGTCTCCACTGAGGAGACACTGCGGGGATCCCAGCGCTGACGTTTCTTATATTAGGAGGGCGGGGCCACCCGTCACCTGAACCCGCCCCCTCTGACGCTAGTGAGGGAAGCCAGGGGTTTCCCAATGACGTATGGGTGACCCCGCCCCCCTCTGATGTAACGCAGGTTTCCGTCCCTTCTCCTTTTTGTTACCCCTTTCTTTCCCTTTCCCCCCCCTCCCCCTGCTCCTCTTTTTTCCCCTCCTCCTATTTCTTTTTCCCCCTCCCCCACACACCCACAATGCATGAATTTATCATCCAATCTATATATATTTTCTCTCAGGCACTATATATCACCTTCTACTGGTCTATACACTGATGAGAACCCTGTGGTTATACAGGCGGTTTGACCTTACTATTTGGTCTATTAATCTGGATGAAACCAGCCATCTTTTAACTTAATTTAATATAATTCAACATCATGTTTCTCCACCTAGATATCGGTCTGTCTGTTTCAAATACCCCCCCAGTCGCCGGGGGAGACATTCCCGGGGCCCTTCAGGTGCTGCGGTGGTACACTGATGGGGGTAAGAGCCACATTCTGCGTTATATACTCGTTCCCCTATACATTTTTTACAATGTACCCTAAATGATTGTTGTCTTTTTCTGTTTAATTTAATACACTTACGTTTTCTTACAGACGTATGTATTTCCTGAAGAAGCTCATTTAGAGCGAAACTAGTAGGAATACGTCACCACCTGTACCAGTCTGTATACTGTCAAATGATTTTATCACTTGAATAAACTTTATTTGTATTTTACTCTGGTTTAAACAATTGGTTATTAAAATTTCTACATGTACCGTAATAGTCCTTAAGCTCATCTCTGTTTTTGATAAGCCTGGTATGGGAACCAGGCTTTTCGACTTATATTTCAGGGTGTTAGAAAAAAAACAATATATAATGTTTGGGGGTCCTAAGTAAGCTGTTACCGGCGAGATTGACACCCACGAGCCACGTCGCGGGAGCCAGCGCCGAGCTATGTTGCTCCTCCCGCTCGCCGCCCCCAATACATTCCTATGGATGGGGGTGGCGAGCGCGAGAAGCACAGCTCGCAGCGGTGATTTCCAGCGCGATCCCATCATGCTGGAAACACAATATCGGTGGCACCTACTGTATGTTTGCACAGATAGGTCAAAAGCGCAGTTTACCCACTCATAAGTGGTGATGCAGCTGTAGGTGGAAAACTGGCAAGCCCATATAACTCAGAGGGTAACCGAAGTCCCGTAGGACGTAACGTGTACGAGAGGTAAGAGCCACGTTACGCTGACGTCACCCGCTGCCATTGGACCTTCCATGTATCGATGAGAGCTTCAAGGCGGCTCTGCTTTTGCTGTAAACAAGCTGTACATTCTGTAAGTGCAATTTCCCTTATTAAAGTGCATGTTTTAAATACTCAGTGAGAGCTTAGATCATTTCATATATTTACATGACTCCATAATGACGGTTACCCTCTGAGTTATCTAGACCTGGCTGTTTTCCACCTACAGCTCTATCACCCCTTAAGGACTTTCCTTTTAAGTCACGTATCATTATGGACATTTTTTAGTATTATTATGCGCCGCACTCTTGATTACTCTGTCATACATTTTTGAATTTTCTCATTTGGTGCCCCACTTTATGCCTGGGGCCCCGTTTTAGATAATACAGTGCATGCCCACGTTTTATCATGGTGCACTGAGCATGTTGCATATTATTTCCTTGTCATGTTGTCCCGCTTTCTAAATTCTGAAGGTGAGAGGTATGTACTGTACATGGGGAAGGAGGCACAGGAGAAAAAAAACAAAAAAACAATATCAGTGAACCTGGCTTGTCCAAAAACATTTTTTAAAATAACAGTTGTGAAGAGTCATAAAGTTGGCTGTAAGTACCTGTATTAGCCTTCAGATTAATCCCTGTGTTCATCTGGAGCTCCCCCCCCCCCCCCTGGATTTTAGGGCTGAACATACGTGTGCTGTCGCAGTTAAGATTAAAGCACATGTAAACCTAAAGGGTAACTCCACTTTCTTAGGGGGAAAAAAATAGCAAATAATGAAAAAATAATATAGCATATACAATTGCGACACAGGTCATATTGTAATTGAATGTTCTTAGAAATGACCTTTCGTCTTCAATCTGCTGCTCTGTCATTTTCTGAAAATGCAATTCAATATGTCTACCTGTACACAGAATGTACACATTGACCCTCAGAAACATAATTTCCTGCATGTGTGATTGGCTTCACTGACTTCACAAGAAGTCTGCACTAAGATACAAGTCAGATTTCCGGCATCCCCTGCAAAATAAATGTAATTTTTGGTGAGATATTCCCAATAGTGAATCATGGCTAAAGGGATGCAGACCCTGCAGCTTTCCTCATTAACCACTTACAGACCGGAGCATTTTGCTGGTCAAAGACCAGAACACTTTTTGCGATTCGGCACTGCGTCGCTTTAACTGACAATTGCGCGGTCGTGCGACGTGGCTCCCAAACAAAATTGATGTCCTTTTTTTTCCCACAAATAGAGGTTTCTTTTGGTGGTATTTGATCACCCCTGCGGTTTTTATTTTTTGCGCTATAAACAAAAATAGAGCGACAATTTTGAAAAAAACTAATTATTTTTTACTTTTTGTTATAATAAATATCCCCCAAAAATATATAAAAAAACATTTTTTTCCCTCAGTTTAGGCCGATACGTATTCTTCTACATATTTTTGGTAAAAAAATCGCAATAAGCGATTATTGATTGGTTTGCGCAAAAGTTATAGCATTTACAAAATAGGGATAGTTTTATAGCATTTTTATTAATAATTATTTTTTTTTTTTTTTTTTTTACTAGTAATGGCGGCGATCAGCGATTTTTATTGTGACTGCAACATTATGGCGGACACATCGGACATTTTTGACACATTTTTGGGACCATTGTCATTTATGCAGTAATCACTGCTATATAAATGCAGTGATTCCTGTGTAAATGACACTGGCAGTGAAGGGGTTAACCAGGGGGTGGCAGTGTAGGGGTTAAGTGTTCCTAGGTAAAGGGTGGCAGAAAATCCATAAGGTGCTTCTCGTAATAGCAGGTGCAATACAACGCAAACTGTGTACACTCTGGTGTCTCTTCAGTGTCCCGCACCTAACAGTTAGGGTGGCCCCTTACCTTACTGCTGTAAGGTGAACAGCATATAGAGACCAGAGTCTCAGATGGTAACAGCGGTGTACCCTTAATTCCAACTAAGAGGTCTTACCTCCTAGTTGGAATTAAGGGTACACCGCTGTTACCATCTGAGACTCTGGTCTCTATATGCTGTTCACCTTACAGCAGTAAGGTAAGGGGCCACCCTAACTGTTAGGTGCGGGACACTGAAGAGACACCAGAGTGTACACAGTTTGCGTTGTATTGCACCTGCTATTACGAGAAGCACCTTATGGATTTTCTGCCACCCTTTACTTATTTTGCAGTCTGAGAGACTTATATATTTTTTTGCACTGAATGATTCACTACCATTAAGTTTGGTTTTATTATTTTTATACACACTTTGTGAGATATTTTACTTACTCGCATTTATCACTATCACTGTATGGTTATATGCGATTTTCCTTTTGCTGATGCGATTTTATATGTTTGTATTTACACTTAGTGAGATAATTTATTTATTTGCATTCATCACTATCACTGTGTGATTTTATGCGATTTTGCTTTGGTTTATGCGATTTTATATATGTTTTTTATTTTTTGCATATATATATTCGTTTGGAATGTCTTTTTGCACTAGTCACTTTAATCACTGATCACGATTTGTCACGGGAATCAGAATTTATTCACAGATAGTTTATTTATTTATTGGTTAGCACTTTATGGAATAATTTATCTAGTTTATTAGTTTAAGGGAGCGCAGCACCATTTATTAGATTTTTCGCTATATGTTTCAGTGGTAGGGTTTATACCTCTGTCAGTGTTTTGCTGCAACCCTATTTGAGGTTTAATAGATTTTATCTACGATAGCGCAGGGATACCTCTTTTATCATGTTCCTAGGGGTGTGTTACTAACTGTGGGGGGGTTGGGCTTTCATTTAGTGAACACTGATCTCTGCTCCAATCACATGGAGCAGAGATCAGCGTCACTAGTTGCT
Organism: Lithobates pipiens; assembly: GCF_037356315.1. Taxonomy (NCBI): domain Eukaryota; kingdom Metazoa; phylum Chordata; class Amphibia; order Anura; family Ranidae; genus Lithobates; species Lithobates pipiens. Next base: position 90,343,415 of record NW_027507784.1, on the reverse strand, counting down.
AGGCAGAATGGAGAAATGCTGTCTACACGGCATTTCCTCCATTCAGCCGTCCCGTGAGACGATCGCGGGTATGCCCGCGGCGATCGAGTCCGCGGGTCCCGCGACCGGACTCACGGGGGTCCCGACCAGCGCGGGAGTGCAGGGCGGCATTGAAGATTGGACGTACCTGTACGCCAATATGCCTGCCCGTGCCATTCTGTCCACGTACATCGGCGTGCCCTGGTCGGGAACCGGTTAAAGGCCTGCAGGTGCACAGCTGACTAATAATTATGAAACCACTCCCGTTAGATCCACTTTCCCACATGGACACAGAGGAACACACAGGGATTTCTTCAGAATAACAAAAGGGAAGGAAATTGGAATCTGCAACAAAGTTTGTTAAAATCCATGCAATGTACATATATCACCCAGAAGGGAGTGTTTTTTTTTTTTCTCAACAAAAGTGGAGTTACTCTTTAAGGCAGCCTTTCTCAACCTATTTACCCCAGAGGAACACTTGGAATTATTTTCAGGTCTAGAGGAACCTCTACTAAACAAATTCATAAGAGGTCAGTGGGAAGAATGCTCCTTACATTGGTGATCAGTGGGAAAAATGCTCCTTACATTGGTGATTAGTGGAAAGAATGCTCCTTACATTGGTGGTCAGTGGGAAAAAGGCTCATTACATTGGAGATCAATGGGAAGAATGCCCCTTACATTGGTGGTCAGTGGGAACAATGCCCCTTACATTGGTGGTCAGTGGGAACAATGCCCCTTACATTGGTGGTCAGTGGGAACAATGCCCCTTACATTGGTGGTCAGTGGGAACAATGCCCCTACATTGGTGGTCAGTGAAAATAATGCCCCTTACAAAACTGCTGCCATCACCCTGGTAACAAAAAAACCCAACATGGCTCTGGACAATTGACAACTTTTGCACAATATCTAACTTATCCTTCCTTACCAAGATCCTTGTACAGGCAGTGATATCTCAGTTACATAAGTACCTGACTTTAAGGTATTTGAACCCCTCCAATCTGGTTTTCGGGAACTGCACAGCATTGAAACCGCCTTGGTCAAGGTCACTAACTATTCTTATTCTACTGGATCTTAGTTCTGATTTTGATACTGTAGACCACAATCTTTTACTCTCTCGCCTTGAAACCATATTTGGAGTCTCAGAATTGGCTTTGAAATGGATTAAGTCATATCTCACTGATTGCTGTCACTTTGTTTCTCTTGGGGGATTCCAGTCTGAAGTTGGTACAGTCGAGTACGGTTTTCCTCAGGGTACATATCTTGGGTCCCTTACTTTTTAGCATGTACATGTTTCCACTTGGCCAACTGCTTAGATCACACAAGCTCAATTATCACTTCTATGCTGATGACACTCAGATATACATACACACTAAACCGGATTCTATTTTGGCTGGTTCTCTCCTATTGAACTGTATTTGTGATATAAAAACTCAGATGACCCATAATTTTCTTCAATTAAACTGTGACAAGACTGAAGTCATGCTTACAGGCACCCCCATCAATTACGTAGGGCCAGATCTAATAGTTTACCTATAGATGGCACTGTACCTGAGCTTCAGTCTAAATTAAAAAATCTAGGGGTGATATTTGATGCCAGTATAACCTTTTGAGCCACATGTACAAAATGTTGTCAGAACATCTTTTTTCCACTTGAAAAACATTGCTCGGCTGCTTCCTATGCTATCATACACAGTAGCCGAAAAACTGATCCATACATTTGTGTTTTCCTGACATGACTACTGCGATGCTCTACTCGCTACTCTACCTAAATCCACTAATAATTGACATTAATATATGTTCAAAATTCTGCAGCCAGAATCCTGACTAGGTCTGGTACAAGTGATCATATTACCCCTATCCTGGAATCCTCACACTGGCTTCCCATCAGGTTTCACATAGACATTAAAGTGGGGTGACCCCTAAAAAAATGTTTTAAAGTCAGTAGCTACAAATACTGCAGCTGCTGACTTTTAATAATTGGACACTTACCTGTCCCAGGGTCCAGCGATGCAGGGGGAACGAAGCCCCCCCCTCGTTCCCCGCTCCACTCGCGGTGCCATCATTCTTACTGTGGGCACCCGGCTGTGGCTTCTCACCCGGGCACCCATTGCGCATGCGCGAGTGGTGCAGGGCGCCGTCAGGGCTGGATTAACGTAGGGGGCTATTGGAGCTGCAACTCCAGGCCCCTACCTTTAATATAGGCCCAGCAACCCAAAAAGAACACACTGCTCACGAAAAGCAATGGGCCAACAGAGTTCTCCCCTGACGGGCCCTGCATTATGCATGCACCGCCTGGGCAGGGTGGTTGGATTGATAATGGGCACCTCATGAGCAGTCCTAACGGAAGCCTGGTGCACGCCAATGCAGGGCTCTTGCAGAAATCTGGGGCTTCCATAGTGTTAGGCCTGCTCGGCTGCACTCTTTCAGCTCAGAGTGCACGCCAATGCACGGCCCTTACGGCAACCTGGCAAATCAAATGCCAGGCTTCCCTTGTTTGCATGTGCCCTTTAGAGTTTGGGCTCATGCCAACACAGGCTCTTAAAAACACAGAAGGGTGCCCCATAAAAGGCCCACCAAAATCCTCAGCACCAAGCACACCGCACAGTCATCTGGGACATGTGACAGGTCCCAGATGACTGTGCGGCATGAGAGGAAGTGATGTCACCAGCCAGGACAATGAAGAAGGCAGACTAAGAGGGACAGGCATTTAGAGGTGAGTAAAAATATTTTTTTTTCCGATTTATTTTTTTATTTTTATTTTTAAGAATTTTAAACTATTTTTTTATTTTTTGGTGGCAACACCACTTTAAGATACTCCTACAAGGATTTTCATGGATTGACACCCTATTATCTCTCTGAACTTTTTTCAACTTATCACCCCCCCCCCCTCGTAACTCGCTCCTCAAATTCTGGTTTACTGTGTCCCCCCCCCCCCACTCACCTACACTCAATGGGAGGACAGAGCCTTCTCCTGCAATGCTCCAAAACTCTGGAATTCCCTTAACCATGGGAACTTATCTGGAATAGATTTGGCATTAGTTACCTCTATGATGCTACCTGTGATATCTGAGGTGACTTATGCAGCTAGAGCATTGTCAGATCACTCCCGTTGGTACTTAAAGCGGGGTTCCACCCTAATGTGGAACCTCCGCTGATCGGAACCCTCCCCCCCTCCGGTGTCACAATTGGCACCTTTCAGGGGGGAGGGGGGTGGAGATACCTGTCAAAGACAGGTATTTACACCCACTTTTGGGCATAAACTCCCGTGGGAGTCTACGCCATTTCCTGTCCTGCTGCGCTGTCTGCTGGGACACACACGGGTCTCAGAGACAGCACGGACAATTCCTATTGCGCTGCGCGACTCGCGCATGCGCAGTAGGGAACCGGGAAGTGAAGCCGATTCGCTTCACTTCCTGATTCCCTCACCTAGAATGGTGGCGGCAGCAGCCGAGGGCCGAGCGATCGATCGGCCTCGGCTGCCGGCATCGCTGGAACCCGGGACAGGTGAGTGTCCATTTATTAAAAGTCAGCAGCTGTAGTATTTATAGCTGCTGGCTTTTAATATCTTTTTTTTTTTGGTGGAATCCCTCTTTAAGTTAACTTTAAATTCAATTAAGACCTTTTCCCCACAAAACAGAAAATAATACTTGACATTTTGGCCTATGGTACTGTTAACCAGCCCTCTGTATCTTTACAGATCTACCGGGATTCCTTAAAAGCTTATATGAGAGGTTTATTTATCTCTCAAATTTCAAGGATCAAAAAAAAGTTCTAGAGCTTGGGAACGTTTAGTGACTGAAGATGTTTTAAAGACCGAACTTCAATATATAGCGAATCCTACCATAGAAACACAACAGATGTATGCTAATATCTCTTGCAAAAAAAGCAGAGCAAAAACGCTTTTTCCTTCAGCAACCTTATTTCATGGATGGGGAAAACACAGGCCATCTCTCAGCAGCAATAGTAAAATCACAGAAACCAATGAGACAAGTAGTAGAATTACACGTTTCTCCAACTGAAATTGTACGAACTACTTTGGAGATTTCATCAGTGTTTTTTGACTTTTGTAAAAACTTATATAGTAGTAGTTAAGTATCCTATAAGGAGACTGAACTTCAACTTTTTCTTGATTCTATTACGTTAACAGAGCTATCAGTGGCTGATAGGGAGATGTTGGATAAGCCCTTGACATTAAGCCCCATACACACTATCAGATTTTCTGCTGATTTTTTCCTTTAGATTTACCAAAACCATATAATATGAGGTCAAACCTTAGGAGTTTCAATGTGTATGTAATCAGGCAGGCCCTTGCACTACATGGTTTTGGTAAATCTGAAGACAAAAATCAGCAGACAATCTGATAGTGTGTATGGAGCTTAAAGTGGAAGTAAACCCATAGATTTAAACAGTTAAAAAAAAAAAGGCATGCCAGGAATGCTAACTGCACATTGGCTGTGCTCTCAGCCAAACTATCAAACCATCCAATTGCTGGTGTCATAATGAATCAGATGTGCAGCACCACAGCAGTTGAAGATTAAACAGAGGCAAAGATGGCAGCTTCCTTGGCTGAAAACGATAGGGGAGTTTACTTCCACTTTAAGAGGAACTCCAATTTGCCTCTGCTAGTCTGCCTAATAATAAAGCTCCAGGTGTAGAAGGGTTACCGGGGGAAGTCTATAAAGTCTATGGAACTGAATTGCCTGAATTATTACTGCATTATTAATACATGGGTTCATTTTTGAGTCAAAATGAACCCATGTAGAGCTTAAGGAATTTAAAGTCTCAATCAAATACACACTCCCAGTAGCAACACTGTTTGGGACATCGTTACAGCATATGTACAAGTGCCTCCTGGTTATTTTCCCGCCTTTTTCCATCAGGTTGAGATCAGTTCCTGTTGCGCGTCCTGGGCATTACCACTCGAGCACTGCCCGAGGGCCCCCGGGCCACTAGGGGGCCCCATCTGGGTTGCCAGCCTCAGTAAAACCAGGGACAGTATGTAAAAATCTGTGTTTTTTTTTTTTTTTTTTTACATCTGCCTCTGAAATGTCCCTTACCGACATCCTTTTGGTCTAAAAATCCAGAGATTATAGCTGCCCCACCTCTCCAGTACCTTCTCAGCCAATAGAAACCCGTCTGTGTATACATGTATGTGTATACTGTGTGATTGTATACTGTGTGTGTGTATACTGTGTGGCCCCATAATATTCTATTGCCCCGGGGGCCCCATGAGTTGTCAGTCCGCCCCTGGTTGTCACCCAATGGGCATAACTGTCATATTTCCTGGGCAGCTTAGTCTGTATGTAAATTTGGAGGAAAATATAAATAAAAGGCATGTGAACTAAAAAAAAGGAATTCTTATGCTGCATACTCAATAGAGATAATAACTCCATACAGTTGCCAGAATCCAATAGTCGTAATAAATCTGAATGGTTCACATCCCACCTATCTGAGCTCTAAAGCTTTTTGTACATTGCTCCTGGATCTTGCACAAAGTCAGGAGTGATGAGTACAGAACTGATATTTACTTCTGCTCTAATGAAGGTCATTATCTACGCGGTCAAGGTTTCCACAATAACCAACCTTCAACTCTTCAAAGCCTGTTCATCTACCTGCATAGAGCGCCCCTGTACAGTGTTTATCTCTATATCTCATCCTTCACCCAGAACATACAAATTTACCACCAGCTCTATATGTTTACATACAGCCATTACATTGACAATGCGTTTACAAGGCCACAAGATAATCTCTGACTGTGCAAATAAAACATTTTGCACAGAAACTTCTGATATAGGAAACTCAATGCTCAGATCGTAGATTAGCAATAGTAAAACAAATTAAATTTAAAATACTAACACTTGCTTACAAAGCTATCCACAACTCTGCCCCTAGTTACATCACTAGCCTAGTCTCAAAATACCAACCGAATCACCCACTTCATTCCTCCCAAGACCTCATGCTCTCTTGCTCCCTCATCACCTCCTCCCATATCCGCCTCCAGGACTTCTCCCTAGCCTCGCCCATCCTCTGGAACTCACTACCCCAATCTGTCAGAATGTCTCCAAATGTATCCACTTTTTGGCGATCCCTGAAAACTTTCCTCTTCAGAGAAGCCTATCCTGCCTCCATCTAACTGCACTATTGTCTCCATTAGCTCATCCCCCACAGCTATTAAAAAAAAAAAAATGATAGCATGTTCTCAATTTTCCCGACGGAAAAACTTTCTATCGGAAATTCCGATTGTGTACGTATTCAATTCCAACACGCCAAAAATCATGCATGCTCAAATTCAACTACGAGACAGAAGCTATTGGCTACTGGCTATTGAACTTCCTTTTTCTAGTCCCGTCATACGTGTTGTACGTCACCGCGTTATAAACAATCGGAATTTGGTGTGACCGCATGTAGGCAAGACAGCTTGAGACGAATTCTGTCGAGAAAACCATCAGAGCTTTTTCCGACGAGAATTCCGATCGTGTGTACTCGGCATTAGAGATTCACTCCTGCATTATCAGCGCCATCTACTGGCCAAAAGGAGGAATAGGTTTCTCAATAAAATGTTTGTTAAAGCGGAGGTGCACCCAAAAGTGGAACTTCCGCTCATTTGTCTCCTCTCCCCCTCCGATGCCACAATTGGCACCTTTCGGGGGCGGGGGAAGGGGGACAGGATACCTGTCTTTGACAGGTATCCTGTTCCCACTTCCAGGAGTCCGGGCTGCCGCCCGCGATTCCACCGTGGGGCTCTCTGCTCCTTCCTCCACTGCCGGACCAGTAGGAGAGAGAAGCGGGGGCCTCACGCATGCACAGTGGGGTTCCCGGCGTGAAGCCTTAAGGCTACACTGCCAGGTACCCTTACCCGCAATGGCAGCGGCATGCACCCGACAGCTGATGGAAAGTACATCAGCTGTGGTGCCGACATCGCTGGACTCCAGGACAGGTAAGTGTCCGATTATTAAAAGCCAGCAGCTGCAGTATGTGTAGCTACTCACGGGCACTTTTCAGCTCCGATACATAACTACTGCAGGAGCAGGGGCGGACTGACAACTCATGGGGCCCCCGGGCAATAGGAGATTATGGGGCCCCCAGGCAATCAGATTATGGGGCCACACAGTATACCATCACACAGTAGACACATACATGTACACACAGTATACATACACACAGTATACAACCACACAGTATACACAGACATGTTTCTATTGGCTGAGAAGGTACTGGAGAGGTGGGGCAGCTATAGTCTCTGAATTTTTAGGCCAAAAGGATGTCGGTAAGGGATATTTCAGAAACGGATGTAAAAAAAAAAAGATTTTTGCATACTGTCCCTGGTTTTACTGAGGCTGGCAACCCTGATGGGGCCCCCTAGTGGCCCGGGGCCCTCGGGCAGTGCCCGAGTGGCCAAATGGTCAGTCCGCTCCTGTGCAGGAGAGACCATGATCTCTTTCTGAATCAGCCGGGGAGATCACGTGGCTGCTAGGCTCCCCTTGGAGAAGCCCTGTCTCGGAGCGGTAAAGCGGCCGCGAGTCACGTGACCGGCCTGAAGACAGCTCTAAATAGCTATTTAGAACCCTTGTTTTTAAAAAGGATTTACACAGTGTGCTATTTTGACAATTTTAGGTTTTTACATTTTCAATAATAGGGGCGGGGGGATTGGGGGGTGGTAGAGAGGCGGACAGAGAGGTCGCTGACACAGGCAAGAAGGAGGGGGTGAAGGGAGAGCGAGGAGAGCAGAGCCGGGCAGCGTATGATGGAGGGACGTACTTTGACCATGGTGATCATGGCGGAGTAGCCCTGGTTATCGTGGTCAGTATAAAGAGGGGGGATACAGGAAGTGGAGGGTTTAGTGTTTTTTTTTTTCTTACAGTTTAGCGGTAGGCAGATTACATAGCACAAGCACTGTGCTGTTTAATCTGCTTTAAAGTGGTTGTAAACCCACTAACTAAAAAAAAGACAAAGGTATGCTATGCATACCAGCTCATTATGAAATACTTACCTGAGATTGAAGTCCCCACAGCAGTCCTTGTACACCGCTCCAGCCGCCAACATCGCCCCCGGTGTTACTTCCGGGTATCGCGGGCTCAGGCGCTGTGATAGGCTGGATCCACGATGACGTCACTCCCGCGGGAGTAAGCGTGTATATAGCTTTTCCCCCGGCGCCGCAAGTCTCAGGCTTCCCAGGAGTCAGTGCCGAACGCCGCTGCAAAATCTCTTTGTTTGGTTGCCATCACAAGGGGGTGGGAACTTCAGACGACGCCCGTTGTGATGGCAACTTCCTAAACACTGAGCATGCGCGAGAAGGAGCGGTGAATGCTGGGAGCTCGGCATCCCGGAAATCAATCCTTGTTGGCTTCACATGCCTACAAGCAAGATGGAACCGGCCATCATAAGATTTTATAAGTTCATTTTCTAATCGAAAGCAGACATCGGGGGAATTAATACACCAAACCAAGTGAGTGTTATATAGTGTTTAGCAAAGTGTCAGAATGGCTGAAGAAAAAAAAAAAGAAAAAGAATGGTCGACGGACCTCCGCTTTAAGGAATTTCGTAAAACTATGCTACATTTTGGCCACTAGATGGAACTGATGGTACAAGCACTAATCTCTTACAAAAATGATGGTGATGTTTTATTCAGATTGTTATGAACCCTCCCCACACAAAACAATATGTAGCGCACCCCCAAAGAAGAAGGGTTGCCACCTTTTTTTCAAACCAAACCCGAACACTTTTGCAGCCTGGGACACCTTTGGGTGCATCAAGGAGAGTAGTAATGCGGTTCGCACAGCGTGCCACAGCAAACAGTGGGTGTGGCCAAATTGCTCTTGCTGATATCATCGCCCTGCCCCCCAGTGATGGTGAACTTGCCCCCAGACAGCCCCCCGCAACTCCCAGATGTGTGCGACTATGTTGATTATTTGGGGAGCCACAACCCAAGCTAAATAATGCGTTCGGGTTTCAGTCCACCTGAAACCCGGACACACGATTCAAAACCCGGACTGTCCGGTTGAATCCCGAACAGGTGGCAAGCCTGCATGGGAGCCGCAAGTAAATGGGATCCCCCACCCTGCACAGCCAGGCACACCGCATCTTCACATGCACTCAGAGCCAGAAAACAATCCGGAGGCTTGTTGTTCTTATTTATTTGAGGGGATTAGAACTTGGATAGGGATTGGGAAGATTATAGAATGCCCACTTGACCTCAGGGACAACGTTCCCATATACAGCTTTATACACTCCTCTCTTCCTCCAGCACTCATTTTGCTTGCAGAATCTCCAGCTGGTACACTGTTAGTTAATCTGACAAAATGGCAACTGTCATATTTGTGAGCAAAAGCCCTTTACAGGCAGGGCCCCGGAGCCCCGGGCCCCTTGGCTTATGTAGCAAATTTCAGTGTCCAGCTCAAATCCCTGTGGCTACTGATCCCGGTACCACCTCCTCAGGCACTGCCAACCCACTTGGCTGTAGCTGCCCCTTTCACTAGACCCCCCAGATACTCCTCCACAGTCCTTCCAGATTGTAACACCCACCAGCCCACCGGCTGACTTTCTCCTAGAGATCTCCTAGACATGCTGACTCTCTCTCCTGCTATCCTCACCCATGCATCCAGGAAGGATTCCTCTCTGTGATGAAGGTACCTCCAGCACTCGAGCCCCAGGACCAAGGTCCCCACACCCAGATTAGGTGGCACCCTCAAGGGCCACCGAGAGTGCTCAGCACTCCATTTTCCATCCAACTGCCCCTGCTGGCATGACTCATAAGTATTTGTGAGGTGGCCTGCCCCTTGCCAGCCCATTTTACTGGGAATTGGCTGGGGCCCTCATCAATACTCCAGGGAGCTCCTCCTAACCTCCCTACCATTCTTCTGGAAGCTTCTCCAAGGTTCCAGTAAGTAGGGGGAGGTACCAGTGGTGCTGCTTGCTGAATCATTCAGCCTCCCTGAGTCACCCACCCAGACCCAGATTCAACCCAGCCTAGCTCTCAGCCAGACCAACATTTTCCTACACTAATAAACTTATTTACATTCTAGCACACTAGCTACAAATACAAATGCCCTCCCCCACCTCCAAAGGCATGGTGGTGACCCCTAAAGATGGGAAGGGCCGACATTCCTCCTCAGGGTGCAGGTTACTAGGCAAGATGGGTGTTGTGCAAGGTGGAAAGATGGGCGCCAGTCACTTTTAGAAATTAACATATAGAAGTTTATTTCTCTTAAAATGAAAACTGTGGGAGAGAGGGGTAGGGCACCGGACTCCCATAGGCAAAGGCAATAGCAAATTAGCAGACCAGCAGGCTCCTCAGACAAAATGTAGAAAAAGGTAGACAGCAATACAGAAAAAGTGCCTTTAAGCTGGACCCAGCGATCTGTATTTTGTAGCAATAGCTATCTCCTATAGCAACAAACTCCACTCACAGCATCTCATAGCTCCCAACTGTCCCTGATTTCTAGAGACTGCCCCTGATTTGAGCAATGTCCCTCTGTCCCTTTTCCCCCCCTCATTTGTCCTTCATTTTGATCCGATCTATATAGTTGTATATAAAATGCACTTTTTATCTTTCAAAAAGTGTTTCCCAGCGCTAAACCTTTCATCCAAATTCTAAATTGCTGCTTTTGTCAATTTAAAAGCCAATATAAAGAAATATTAGTGGTAAAAAAAGCAATTGTGGCTTTAAATAAACTTTTTTTTGTGTTGGTTATGTGCCCTTTAAGGGGCGTGACAGGGGGCGTGTTCTATGCCTACATACCTTTGCTAGTAGGTGTCCCTCATTCCCATCTCCAAAATGTTGGGAGGTATGTCTTCTCACTGAATTTCCTCGGATTAGTTCTCTCCTGAAGCTTCCCCAGCCACTTCATAGTCCCCGGCTTATGAAGAGTCTCCTCTGATACTTCCTCAGAACTCCATCCATCTCAGCATGCCACCGGCAAAAAGAAGTGTTGACCCTCTGGCAACTTCCTCTCCCATGCCTTCTGGCATCGACCAGGCTCCCTCCGACAGAGCCCCTGAACACATGGCTAGGCCTCAGGCCTACACCTTAAGCAGCTACCCAGGTGTCTAAAAAAGAAAAAAAAAAACAGAAAAAAAAAATCTGTTCCTTTTAACCACTTCAGCCCCGGAAAGATTTACCCCCTTCCTGACCACTTTTTGATTCGGCACTGTGTCGCTTTAACTGACAATTGCGCGGTCATGCGACGCGGCTCCCAAACACAATTGTCGTCCTTTTTTCCCCTCAAATAGAGATTTCTTTTGGTGGAATTTGATCACCTCTGCGATTTTTATTTTTGGCGCTATAAACAAAAAAGCGTCAATTTTGAAAAAAAAAAACATTATTTTTTTCTTTTTGCTATAATAAATATCCCCCAAAAATATATAAAAAAAGGCCGATACGTATTCTTCTACATATTTTTGGTTAAAAAAAAATCACAATAAGCGATTATTGATTAGTTTGTGCAAAAGCTTTAGGGGATAGGGGATAGTTTTATGGCATTTTTATTTAAAAAAATGTTTTTCTTTTAAATGGCGGCAATCAGCGATTTTTATCGTGACTGCAACATTATGGCGGACACATCGGACATTTTTGACACATTTTTGGGAACATTGACACTTATGCAGCAATCTGTGCTATACAAATTCACTGATTCCTGTGTAAATGACTGTCAATGAAGGGGTTAACAACTAGTTGTCAGTGTGAGGGTTAAGCGTGTCCTGGGGAGTGTTTCTAACGGTGGAGAGGTGTGGCTGTGTGTGACACGTCACTGATCTCTGCTCCGATCACAGGGAGCAGAGATCAGTGACAGTGTCATTGGGCAGAACGGGGAGATGCTTGTTTACATTAGCGTCTCCCCGTTCTTCCTCCCTGTGAGGCAATCGCGGGTATCCCCGCGGCCCGACTCACGGAGCTTGCCGCGGGCGCTGGCCGCCTCTTAAAGGGCAAAGTACAGGTACGTGATTCTGCCTGTGCGAGCCCTTCTGCTGACGTATATCGGCAAGTGGTTAAAGCAGTGTTTTGCCCACCGCTGCAAAAAGAAAAGCCAGCAGCTACACATACTGCAGCTGCTGGCTTTTAATAATGGGACACTCAGCTGTCGGGGGCATGCCGCTGCCATTGCGGGCAAGGGTACCTGGCAGTGTAGCCTTAAGGCTTCACGCCGGGAACCCTACTGTGCATGCGCGAGGCCCCGCTCCTCTCTCCTACTGGCCCTACTGGAAGAAGGAAGAGGGAGCCCCACAGTGGAATCGTGGGCGGCGGCCCAGACTCCTGGAAGTGGGAACAGGATACCTGTCAAAGACAGGTTTCCTGTTTCCCCCTTCCCCCGCCCCTGAAAGGTGACAATTGTGGCATCAGAGGGGGAGAGGGTCACGGCCCGGAAGTGGGAACAGGATATAGGTATCCGCTCCCACCCTCAGGTGCCAAATGTGTCACCTGAAGGGGGGGGGGGGGGGCGAGAAGACAGATCAGTGGAAGTTCCACTTTTGGGTTGAACTCCGCTTTAAACTGCATAGTGCTTCTGCTGTATAATTTGTCCCTTTTTTCTGTTGTAATATACCTGGTTGATCCTGCCTGTTCCTGAGTTCCCCTTAGTGTGCTGACCACAGTAATCATGGCTGCTGATCTATGGTGCCGTGGTCAGGTTACGTACCACCATCATTCCGTTGCTCTCCTCTTTCTCCCTCCCTCCCTGTCAGCTCGGGAGTTTGTGTGGTGAGCCGTCTCCTCCCCGCCCCTCCTCTCCTGCCGCTATTTCATCTGTAAAAAGTTACTGATTATAATTCCTGCCAGCCCCTCTGCAGTAAGAAGTCTTAAAAAAATGTGCAGCTAAATGCCTTTGATTACATCACAGAATTTGCGGTCATGTGACCGCCTGGCTGACATCAGAGGGGAAATTCCGCCCCTCCCACTGTAGTCCATAGATCAGGGAAGGAGAGTGGTGGGCAGTCACGTGACCGCACATCAGCAGTATGAAAAAAGGTATTTAGCTGCCGAATAAATAAAAAGAAAACAGAAAAAAAAACCCCACCATGTAGTACATCTTCTTGGAGAGCAGGAATTGGAATATCTGACTTAACAACCACTTTTAAGAGTATGCCCTTATTAGACCATTGCCCTCATTTCAGCACAGAGTGCAGGCCACACCACTATTAGCCCATCCCCTTTCCCAACTTTGCAAAGTCCTCAGGTATGGATGTGGGGGAAACTGCGATGGATCCGGGTCTGATCACTCCCCTGCACTGTGCGATAGAACTAAAATGTATCCTATGGTGGAGCGTGATCCAATCCACTTCATATCAAATGCCCGATGCCAGGGTCGGGACAAGGGGTGGGCAGGAGGAACAGCTACCCAGGGCACTGCGGTATCAAGTGAGGTGGGGGGGGGGGGGGCACCATGAGGAGTTTGAAGGGGGAGGGATTTTGTGTTGGGAGTAGGAATTTGGGGGCAGCAGGGGGTAAGAATTGTTCTAGAAGGGGAAATTTTGGAGTGTGCGTTAGTAGCGGTGATTCAGGGGATTTGTGTTGGGAGGGGGATGGGAGATGGGGATTTGTGCTAGGAGGGTCGATTTGGGGAGTTTGTGCTAGAAGAGTTAAATTTGGTAGAGGGGTAAGGGGATTTCTGCTACGAGGAGAATTTTTTTTTTGTGGGGGGGCGGGTGTTAGTGTAAATAATGTGCACTTGGAGGGAAAATTTGAGGGGTGGATGATTTGTGCTAGGAGGGGTGATTTTATTTTATTTTATGGGGAGGCATTTGTGCTGGGAGAATTTGGGGGATGGAGGGGGCAGAGGTTTGTGCTGGGGGGTGATTTATGCTTGGGGGGTAAACATGCAGATTAGTGCTCAATTTTTTTTTAATTTTTTTTTGGGGGGGACTTTTGCCAACACATAATGATCATACTTTTTTGGGGGGGTTGAAGCAGTTTGGCATGTTTACCCTGGGCTCTAAGTGACCTTATATAAAAACAGCCCCATTGACATAAATTGCGTAAACAATTACACTTCAGGGTATGGATGAACAACTACCATATTTAGCCACAAGATGGCAGCGTGTCCCTATTTATTATAAAATAGATTTTCCTTGAAATTTCTAAATATTTTTTGGGTTGCTTTCAGGCTCCATACACACTAAGTTTATCTCAGCCCCTCCGAACACCCTTTATGCTGGCATGGCAGGAGAAAATCTGCTTAAAAAAAGTGGCAAAAGCCATGCCTTGTACACATGTTTATGCATGTTCACACGCTAATGCATTCTATTGGCCAGAATATTAATTTATTCTGCCCATTAGAATGCATTATCCCTTTCATGACTATGCCTATTTCTGACATTTGGTGTTTACAAGTTAAAATCCATATCTTTTGCAAGAAAATTACTTCGAACTCCCAAACATCATATGTATTTTTCTAGCAGAGAATCTAGAGAATAAAATGGAGATTGTTGCAATATTTTATGTCACACGGTATTTGTGCAGCGGTGTTTTAAATGCAACTTTTTGGGAAAAGGGACACTTTCATGAATTAAAAAAAAAAAACAGTAAAGTTAGCCCAATTTTTTTCTATAATGTGAAAGATGATGTTACGCTGAGTAAATAGATACCAAACATGTCACGCTTTATAATTGCACAAACTCGTGGAATGGTGACAAACTACGGTACCTTAAAATCTCCATAGGCGACGCTTTAAAAATGTTTTATGGTTTCCAGGTTAGAGTTACAGAGGAGTGCTATTATTATTATTTATAATTATTGCTCTCGCTCTGACGATCGCGGCGATACCTCACATGTGTAATTTGAACACTGTTTACATATGCGGGCACAACTTCCGTATGCGTTTTCTTTGCTGCGCGAGCTCGTGGGGACGGGGACGCTTTTAAAAAAAAAATTCTTATTTACTTTATTTCATAGTGTTTTAAGAAAAAAAATTGATCATTTTTATTGCTGTCACAAGGAACTTAAATACCCCTTGTGACAGTAATAGGTGGTGACAGGTACTCTTTTAGACCCCCGATCCCTCCTTTACACTTCAAAGTATTCAGATCGCTGAAAACGGCGATTCTGAACACTGTATTTTTTTTTTAAAACCGGCGCCATTGGCAGCCGAGTAAACCGGAAGTGTCGTTGTGACGTCACTTCCGTGTTTACATTCAGGAGCCTGGAACGAAGCCGGAAATGGATTTGTTCCAGTCTGTCTCTAGGCGCCGGAAGTGGCGCTTCTCAGATCGGAACTCCCGGTGGGACGGGAGGCCCAGTAAGAGCGGCGGGGGGTGTCCCCTCCCGCTCCTCCGGTATAACAGCCGAGCGGCTTTTGGCCGTGTCAGTTGTTATACCTGGAAAGCCGATCACCGGCTCTAAAAAATGCGGGCATCATCCCGGTATAACCCCCTGAAAGCCGAGTGCACACATCTGCGTACGCTCGGTGGGAAGGGGTTAAGGTGCAAGGTGCATACAGGGCCAGTGCTACCACTAGGCAGCCACCTAGAGTGCACTGCTGCCTAGGGCGCCCGGCCCTAGTGTTCCTACTCTCTTCTCTCTGCAGCAAGCAACTAAGTCTCAGCATCAGCAGGCAGCTGCTGCTCCGTTAGCACGTAGTGTTAGAAGTGCAGCTGCAGAGGACTGTTTCTGTGTCCCGACTCCCGAATGAATGGAAGCAAACAAACATTCATTGATGTGCAATGGTAGGTTGCATTTGATGGGCGCTGGTGAGGCTGCATTTGATGGGCGCTGGTGAGGCTGCATATGATGGGCGCTGGTGAGGCTGCATATGATGGGCGCTGGTGAGGCTGCATATGATGGCCGCTGGTGAGGCCGCATTTGATGGCCGCTGGTGAGGCTGCATTTGATGGGCGCTGGTGAGGCTGCATTTGATGGGCGCTGGTGGGCTTGCATTTAATGGGTGCTGTTGAGGCTTCATATGATGGGCACTGGTGAGGCTGAATTTGATGGGAGCTTCATTAAAAAGGTGGGGTATACACCCCCACCCCACGGGGGGGGGGGGGGGGCAGCAAAATTAGGTTTTGCCTAGGGTGTCAAAAATCTTTGCACCAGCCCTGGGTGCATATACCTGAACACGCATGTAGCAAAGTCTTTAGCCTCCTCCAGTCTAATGAGAACCTTCAAGGCCAAAGATAGCTGACATCCTTCTGCATGTGGTGGGTTGTGAGGCATAGTGGGTGCAAGGTGGATGAAATTTTTGGGCGCCAGCAGGGCTTTTTTTTTCAGCTGGAAATTGGTAGAACTTCCACTACCTCTGACCTCATGCTCCTTGCTCACCACTATCACTGGTCAACACAGAAGTCCGGCTTCTGTGTTTACCAGTGATAGTTTGTCTCCAACAGATCTGCAGAGTGCAGGATGGGATCAAGGGGGATGGAAGTGCCCGGGGTCCTCTGTGGATGCTGACACTCCCACGAGATGATCTCCAGGCGAGGGAGGAGGTGCCACCTACAGTGTGCGGGGAGGTACCAGAGCCGGCTGGGTGCTTCAGTTTAATACAGCAACAAAAATAAGACGTGTGGAAGATGGTGGAGCTTTTTAAGAATGAGGGGAGGTTGCATGCAGAGGTCAGAGCTGATAAGGGGTGAAAGCGAGGTGTGGATGGGAGATGCAGAGGCGAGCAGTTGTGGAAGAAGGCTGAACTCTGCACTCCATGTGTAGCGCACCCCTGAACTCAGCACTATGTACGTAAAAATCCCCAAACTCTGCAAGTAGTGCACTCCTTGTATTTAATGCCCCTTTAAGGCCCTCCCAATGTTTGTTGTGAAATTTGACCACACCCACTATTTGATGCGGTTTAGGGGGTGGGGTGGGTGTTGGGTGGTCCTGTACCTATTTTTTGAGAAAAAAAAGCCCTGGGCGCCAGACACTTCTTGGATGTAAAAATGGTTTTATTTCTCTTAACAGTCCTTTTTTATATTTTTAGAGGGAAAGACGATTAGGGCCAGGACACCCTTAAGCAGTTGTAATTTCAATTGGCAGACTCCGAGACGTCAAAAGGAGCACAACCGTACAGGGAAAGGACCCCCAGCAAGGCAGCACATCTGCACGTGCAGGATTGCTGTCTCCTATGGCAACAGTCTTTAACAGTTCTTAACACAAATCGTTACAGTCCTCTTTGCTTCACTACAAATTCTACTTGTAGTTCTTCAGCCCCATTGAGCTCCCGGTCTCTCACTAGACCCTCTGATTCACTGACTCTGAATCCTTTGAGCTCCTCAAAGCTTTGCGGTGGTATCACCCCACGCTTCCCTGCTGGGTCCCTAGCGTGGCACTCCAGATAGTTCTCCAGCTTCACCCCTGCTGACCGGCTCGGTCCCTGGCTTGACCCATAAGGCTGCTCTGCAAGCGTCACCTCCGTTAGTTGGGTCCCTGATTTGATCACCGCCTGAAGTTTCCAGATTCTCCACTGTGCCCGTTCGGTGAGAATGCAGCTCCGGTACTTGCTTCAGTTACTCACTGCGGTCACTTATTGCAATAAGGTGGTTGGTCCCTTTGTGGCGACAGCTTCCCTTCTACCTCCGACCACTGACAGCTTCTCCGGCTGGCAAAACCATCACTTCTGGATGGACTGCAAGCTGCAATTTCCAACCCTGTGCTGCCCTCTTATTTCTGGATAGGCTCTCACACAGCCTGGCAGCCAGATGCCCCCCCCCCCCCCCCCCCCCCCAGATACGCCCATTCTATGGTCTAGCAGCCCAGGGTGTACGACACACGCCCACCCAGACTGCCGCCCAGGTGGTACAGAACAGAGATCACCTGACCTCACCCGATTATATAGCAGGCCAAAGGATTCAAGAAAACTCCTGCCCATTGGCTGAGATACTCCATATACCCATAACCTCACCTTGGGTTGCCATTCTCATATCTAGTACCACCAAGTACCCGGACACCTGGGAGTAGAAGAGAAAAGTGCAACAAGGCCAAACTTAGGGAGAAATAAATGGATCACTAGCATTTGACCAGGGTAACTACTCCTGGCAAGTACATTTGTGAGGAGATCCCTGACTAAACCCCAGGGCGCTACATAAACGCGCAAATGGTAAAAGTCTCTGTCAGTTTGCTGTATTTATCTTGCCAGGAAGATTTGCATCACTTACCGACCATTAAACTTTTATACTTTCCATCACTTTTATTCCTGGTTATAGTGGACACCAGGACAAATAGAGCGGGGACACAGACAACAATACAAACCTGATAGGGGTGCTAAGCCTTTCCTGCACTATTGAAAATCGAAAAAATGTTTTGGGTAAAGATAAACTTTAGGCTTAAACACACACAGGTTCTATAGATCCTCTTTAAAATTTAAAGGAGCTCTATGATCACTTTCATTTCATAACATCAGCATTGTAATAAAAATAAAACAATAGTAATATCTGACAATCCAATATAAGTTTACTAGAAAAATCTCCTTTCATGTTGTGAGTGCTGCCTGTCAATTCCCAGCATGCTTTGCAGCTTCATCTTAAATTCTAAGCACTACATATCCCATGGTACCTTGCTGCCTGCAAGCAGTGATTCCTGTACTGACTCCGCCTCCTGAAACTCCTCCTCTCAGCTCCTCTGTAGTGCAGAAGGCAGGATCTGTGAAATGTGTGACACAGCAGTGCTACTCACAGGACATAGTGACTACATGTCAAAGAATTCAAGGAAGGAAATGTATGGGGTCTTCACAGAGTCAGTTTACAAACTCCAATATCATTCAGAGTAATAGGAGGCTGGAAATAGATGAAATACAATGTGTGAATGAATATAGAATTTAACATTTTGACTAGTGATACACTTTAAAGGAGTTATAAAGTCTCAAGGTTTTTTTCACTTAAAGCGGAGGTCCACCCTAAAGTGAAACCTCCGCTCATTGGAACCCTCCCCCCCTCCGGCGCCACAATTGGCACCTTTCAGGGGGGAGGGGGGTGCAGATACCTGCACTGTACACTTCCGGCATAGACCGAAGGTCCCCCACTGCCTGCTGGAAAAAACACGGATCCCAGAGACAGCGGGGACCATCCTTATTGCGCAGCGCGACTCGCGCATGCGCAGTAGGGAACCGGGAAATGAAGCCGCAGGGCTCCACTTCCTGATTCCCATACCCAAGATGGCGGCGGCAGCACCCGAGAGACGATCGGCTTCGGGTGCCGACATCGCGGGCACGCTGGGCGGGTAAGTGTCATTATTTTAAAAGTCAGCAGCTGCAGTATTTGTAGCTGCTGGCTTTAAAAAAAAAAAATGGCGGACTCCCGCTTTAATGCATAGAATGAATTAAGGTTAAAAACCTTTTGTGCTGCAGCTGCCCCTCAGAGCCCCCCCCTTTTTTCTTACCTGAGCCCAATCGTTCCAGAGCCAAGCACAGCTCCAGCCGCTGTCTCGCCCCTCATTGGATAGATTGATAGCAGCAGGAGCCATTGGCTCAGAGAACCAGCAGGGCACCTGAGAAGAGGAGGATCAGGGCTGCTCTGTGCAAAACCATTATACAGAGCAGATAAGATTATTTTTTTTACTTCTATATACACTCACCGGTCACTTTATTGGGTACACCTGTTCAATTGCTTGGAAACACAAATTTCTAATCAGCCAACCACATGGCAGCAACTCAATGCTTTTAAGGCATCTAGACGTGGTGAGGACAACTTGCTTTAGTTAAAACTGACCATCAGATATATAATTTTTCTTTTTTAGCAGAGACCCTAGAGAATAAAATGGCGATCGTTGCAATATTTTAGGTCACGTGGTATTTGTGCAGCAGTCTTTCAAACGCAATTTTTTTGCAAATTTTTTTTTTTCATGAATTGGAAAAAAAAACGAAACAGTAAAATTAGCTCATTTTTTTTTAATGTAACATGAAAGATGATGTTATGCCGAGTAAATAGATACCTAACATGTCATGCTTTGAAATTGCGCACACTTGTGGAATGGCGACAACGGCTACGTTACCTAAAAATCTCTATAGGCGATGTTTTAAAATTTTGTTACGGTTACCAGGTTACAGTTACAGAGGAGGTCCTTTGCTAGAATTATTGCTCTCACTCGGACGTGGTGATATCTTACATGTGTGATTTGAACGCCGTTTACATTTGTGGGCGCGAATTACGTATGCGTTTTCTTTGCTGCGTGAACACACAAAGATGGGTGCGCTTTCAAGAAAAACTTTTTTTTCTTATTTATTTGATTTAGTTTTTTACTTTGTCCCTTTTAAAAAAGAAAAGAAATCTGATTACTTTTATTGCTGTCACACGGAATGTAAACGTCCCTTTAGGTACTCTTTAGGGCACTTTTATACTGGGGCGTCAGCGGTAATTTTTAGCAGTGCTTTACCGTCATTTTAGCTGCACTTTTCGGCCTCTAGAGGGCGCTTTTAACCCTCACTAGTGGCTAAAAAAGGGTGCCGAATCGCTTTGCATGCTCTTTGACAGCGCTGGCTATTGATTTCAATGGCAGAGGCATTTTAGGAGCGGTGTATTCACCGCCCCTGCAACGCCCCAAAAATGCTGCTTGCAAGACTTTTTTTCCCATCCTGCAAGTGCCTGAAAAATGCCTCCCCTGCCACCCCGGTGCTTTCACACTGGGGTGGCAGGGGAGACATTTTCAAGCGCTTTACAGGACTCTTATGGAGGGATTGGAGGTCTATAAGACCCCCAATCAATCCTTTGCACTTAAAAGTATTGAAATCAGCAAAATCTGCGATTCTGAATACTGTAATCTTTTTAAAAATCTGTGCCATTTGCAGCCGAGTAAACTGGAAGTGATGTCACTCCTGGGAATTTACAGCGGAGACCCGATCAAAGTCTAATCTGGCTTGGTTCGGATCGCTGGCTGGTGGCTCGGGTCTCCCGGTGAGGCGGGAGGCCCGGGAAGAGCGTCAGAAGGCGATGGGGGGAGGGGGGGGGGTATTCCTTCCCACCCCTTTAGGATAACAGCTGAGTGGCTTTTAGCAATATCAGTTGTTATCACTAAAAAGTCAACCGCTGGCTCTAAAAAAAAAAAGGGTGATGTCTGCAGCTGTATGCATCACCCCGGTATAACCCCTTCAAGCCATGAACGCAGATTTTGCGTACGGTTGGCATGAAGGGGTTAAAAACCGAACACTGGGATTAAAAACACTCCCATAAATAATTGAATAACAAGTATATCACCAGCTCTCCAAGCTGATACACAAGTGCAAACGTCCTGGGTAACAACTCCTCTCACCTGTACGCGTTACGCTCCCGTGTAGGGCTTCTTCAGCAAGTCACTTGCTGAAGAAGCCCTACAAGGGTCGTAACGCATACAGATGGGAGGGGTCGTTACCCAGGACGTTTGCACTTGTGTATCAGCTTGGTGAGCTGGTGATGTGCTTGTTATTTATCTATGTGACCTGTCAAATCATGCCGAGAGAGATTTCCATTGATTTCCTGTCCTGTTGACACCTGGTGAAATCTACTCCCCCCCCAAGGTGATTGAGGTGTTTCTATATCTGCACGTTTCAAACTTTAAAAAATCGTTTTGGCCGGAGTTCCATACACACATAGATTCATAAAAATTATTTTTTTGTTCCATATAGCTTTTTGCAACAGCAATTTGTCAGCGAATGGTCATTTTTAGGCCATCTACTCTTCTTCAGTTTTACTCCAAAAGTCTGGACGGGGTGGAAGAGATCTGGTACTTTGTATATCAGAGGATTGTAGCAGTTTAGTTGTGTCGGATGAGCTTCACACTCATTGTGAAGTGTGTAGATGGAATCATTGATACATTGTATTTGTATGTTTTTTTTTTTATATAAACTGTATATATATATTTATATGTGTGCAGCAAAAGTCATATCCCATGGGGACGAGGCGAGGACTTGCCGGTGGTGAAGTGTTTGCACTCTGTGACATATTTATGGCCGGTATTTATGTTCCAAGAAGATATTTTGGTCCTGAAGTGTGAATCTGCCGCATCCGGAGAGATTCGTCAGGATGATGGCCTCCTCAGCGGGAAGCGATAAAGTAGGATTGCTGTTCCTTTTTCGGACACCGCACTACTGTATGCTGTAGGCCTCACTGTGTGGTCTGTTATCATGGCACTGCGTTAGACGGGAATGACCAAATGAACGTTAAGGGGTGCATTTATAAAAGCTTCAAATGGCGAAAGTGCATGTACATTTGTTCTGCGCAAATGGGGCAATTAAAAAAAAAAAAAAGAAAGAAAGAAAAAAAAAGAATGCTATTAGTCTGTTTCCTGGGCTGATTGAGTGTTTTTCAGTGATAAAATGGAAAATACCGCATTTGTCCACTAGAGGAAACTGTGCAAAATCCTATGATACTTGGCACCATCTAGAGGCCAAATGCAGTATTTTCCATTTTAAATCAATGAAAAATATTAGACTAGCACAGGATGCAGTCCAATATCAATAGCTTTTTTTTTTGTTTTGTTTTTTTACATGTACTTTCACTGGGCAAGTCACCATGCAGATTCTTTTTTTATAAATACACCCCTATGTGTCTGAATATTGGACCTACTGAATGGCAAGGGAACCAAGTCCTCAACTTTGTAAAGAGAATTAATTAACTACAGTAAAACCTTGGATTGCGAGCATAATTCGTTCCAGAAACATGCTTGTAATCCAAAGCACTTGTATATCAAAGCAAATTTCCCCATAAGAAATAATGGAAACTCAAATGATTCATTCCACAGCCATTTATTGATAGGTCCTTCAGTTTATAGTCCATATAAAAAGATTATAGCGATGTGACCAGGTTGTGTAACCATTAAATGTCCATCCACAAATGGAAGCCTCCACAAGGGGATTAGAAGAAAAATCCAGCAGGAGCTACACAGTATAAAAGAGAAGAGAGGAGCCTCTAATGCCGCGTCCACACGATAAAATTGTCCGGCATACTTAGTCCGCTGAAACGCATTTCACCGGACAATCCGATCGTGTGTGGGCTTCAGCGGACTTTCTCAGCGTAAAGTCCGGCGGACTTAGAAAGTATTTTTGCAGTCCAATCTTTCCGCCAACTAAGAATGACGCATGCTCAGAAGCAAGTACGAAAAGGAAGCTATTGGCTACTGGCTATTGAACTTCCTTTTTCTAGTCCCGTCGTACATGCTGTACGTCATCGCGCTAGCAAACACCGGACTTTCTGTGTGTCCGTGTGTGGCCAAGTCCGTTCGGTAGAAAGTCCGCCGGACTATCCGCCGGATTGTTTGCCGGACTAAGTACGCCGGACAATTCGATCGTGTGTACACGGCATTAGTGTAGCAATATGTTGCTAAATGTTGTACCTTCATTAAATGTAACCATATTGCTACACTTAGAGGCGCCTCTCTCCTTTTTTATACTCAGTTGTGACATGACGCTACTTGTATATCAAGACATCGCTTGTAAAACAAGTCAAAATTTATTTAAAAGTGTTGTTTATCTTGCAATACACTCTCAAACCAAGGTTTTACTGTACTTTGTTATAGCTAGTAGTAGTTGGTCACGTGCAACTGGACTTGTTCTGTAATGGGGACATTTTGTAACTCAAGCCACTCCTTCAGTTTTAATGACTGATAGCCCAGGTTGACATAAGGCCGTGTTGAAATGTGATTTGGTAGACAAAATAGAAAAATAGCCGGCAACTCCAATCCATAAGAATAATTTATTGGCACATGTAGGAAACCAAAAAAAGTTGACGCGTTTTCGGCTGGAAAGCCTTGGTCACTGCATAAAAGAAATGCGATTTGGCTATTGCCGGCAACGGTACCGTCTGAATTGGCGCCGCATCGATCCCCAAAAGTAGTTCCTGAACCTAGGCTTAGGGATAGTGGGGAGCTTGAGTTCAGACTTGGGTTTGGTCCAAACCCAAGTTCGTCTGAATCCAGAAGTTGGCTGTCATTGCTGGACCAAGCAGAACATTAGTCATTGACCTAATAGGGATATGTGGCTATACAGTAAAACTTTGGATTGTGAACATAATTTGTTCCAGAAACATGCTTGTATTCCAAAGTCCTTGTTTATCAAAACGAATTTCCCCATAAGAAATAATGGAAACTCAGATGATTCGTTCCACAACCATTTATTCATCGGTCCTTCAGTTTATAGTCCATATAAAAAGATTATAGCAATGTGGCCAGGTTGTGTAACCATAAAATGTCCATCCACAAATGGAAGCCTCCACAAGGGGATTAGAAGCAAAATCCAGCAGGAGCTCCAGAGTATAAAAGAGAAGAGAGGCGCCTCCAAGTGTAGCAATATGTTGCTAAATGTTGCACCTTCATTAAATGTAACCATATTGCTACACTTAGAGGCGCCTCTCTTCTCATACTATGTCATGATGCTACTTGTATATCAAGTCAAAATGTATTTAAAAATTTTACTTGTCTTGCAAAACGCTCTCAAACCAAGTTACTCTCAAACCAAGGTTTTACTGTATTAGGTCAATGATGTCCCGGCATCCCTGCCCCTTTGTATACATGGAGGGTCAGGAATCTCCCACCCGCAGCTCATTGGCCTAGCAATGACAACTTCCAAGTTCAGACTGAACCCAAGCTCATCCCTGTCCTGCTATTTACATCTATACTTGTAGCACCAACACCTTCATTCGATATGTAGAGGTAGATGTTGATTGTTCAAGAACAAGACGGGAGGTGGGAAAGTGGAACCTGTTTTAGTTGAATAATCACATTTCTACAAGTTAAAGTGGTTGTAAACCTTTACATAAAACCAGTAAAGTGACTGCCCTCAGGTGATACAGAGATTAAATAAATCCTCCTACTTACTGTGAGTTGTACCCGTTTACCTGCAGTCTTCTCTTCGCTACATCTGTTCAAAGTCCAGAATTTATAAAGCTTGTCTGAACTGTCAGAAAGCAGTGGAGACAATGTGACATTGGGTGGATGAGGGGGAGAGATGCTCAGATAGAGTTCAATTCTGCTTTAGGCCCCTTTCACACAGGGAGGACTCTGGCAGCGGATCCACCTGCTCAGCGGGGAATCTCATCCTCTGATTGCCGCTGATCTGGTGGATGACAGGTCTGTGTCCTCTGATTCAGACACGGACACTGTCCCCGCTGTCTCTATGGGGGTGGCTGGATGGAAAAAGACTGCCTGTCCATTTCCATCTGATCCGATCTGCCAGATAGATGGGGAACGGATCCCCCATCGTCTGGTTTTAGCAGACAGGATCGGATCGGATGTCGGCGGGTGTCAACAGACACACGTCTGTTGACATCCACCACTCAAATAGAGAGCAATGGATTGGTCTGATCGGGTCCGCCTGACAGGTGGATCCAATTGGTCCATCATTGTGAAAGGGGCCTTAAAGAGGAAGTAAACTCTCCCACTCTGATACTTCTATTCATTTAGTCCATTATAATAAGTAATTATCAGACTATAGCCACTGTAATCCAGCCCAAATCGCATCTTACTTACTGTTTAAAGAAACTTTAAAAAAATTGTTTCCAGGGGGTTAGGCAGCGCCATCTTAAGTATTGTTTTCTGAGTCCACAGTGGAGTGTATTTCCGCCCTTAAATTGAGCACTTCCTGTACTGTTAACCAAGCCTCCTTCTCAATCCAAAGTTTCTATGGCAACCCTGCTTCCCTGTTCATAGCTGACTTGTTTTATTTCATAGTATTTACTTGTGCCGATGTCTAATGTTTCCCTTTGTCAGTCTTATCAGCTTCAGCTGATAAGACTGCAGTAATGGCCAAGTTTACCCTGCATGTGATGTCACATGGGGTGTAGGAGGAAGCTCTGAATGACTCTGCAGCCTCCTGGGAGTTCAGTGTTGTGCTGTAGGAAGTCCTGATAACAGATAGATAAGACATAGAGAGTGTGCCATAAATCAGGGGAGATCTGGGCATGCTCAGTGACTTCATTCTAAAAAGGATTACAACAATACCAAGCAAGTAAGGAGATATCTACAAGCAGTGTTCATTAGGGTATTTTATGCTGATTTACATGGGACAAAGTTGTGGGGGAGAGTTTACAACCACTTTAAGCTCAACCCACACTAGACAATCTGATTGTACAATCTCTACCAGCAACTATGTAGTACAAGGGCCTGTCTGATTAGATACACATTGAATGCATAGATTAGGTAGGTCTTCATATTGCATAATTTTGGTAAGTGTAACGTTTATTGTACAAAGATTGTATGGCCAGGTTGTAATGTGTATGGTGACCCCGAGACTGTACAGCTAAGGTTACTAAAAACACAACGCCTGGGTGGGAGAAAATTACCAATAAAGCCCCATACACACTATCAGATTTTATGCTGTTTTTTGTTAGATTTACCAAAACCGTGTAGTGCAAGGGACTGCCTGATTACATACACATTGAAACTCCTAAGGTTTGACCTCATATTATATGGTTTTGGTAAATCTGAAGGAAAAAATCAGCAGAAAATCAGCTAGTGTGTATGGGGCTTAAAGCGGGAGTCCGCCGTTTTTTTTTTTTTTTTTTTTTTTTTTTAAAGCCAGCAGTTACAAATACTGCAGCTGCTGACTTTTAAAATAATGACACTTACCCGCCCAGCGCGCCCGCGATGTCGTCACCCAAAGTCGATCTCTCGATCGTCTCTCAGGTGCTGCCGCCGCCATCTTGGGTATGGGAATCAGGAAGTGGAGCCTTTCGGCTTCATTTCCCGGTTCCCTACTGCGCATGCGCGAGTCGCGTTGCGCAATAAGGATGGTCCCGCTGTGTTTCCCAGCAGGCAGCGGGGGACCTTCGGAAAGGGGCGTAGATTCTGCAGAAAGGGGCGTACCTTCTGCAGAATCTACGCTGGAAGTGGGAGCAGATACCTGTACTGTACAGGTACCTGCACCCCCCTCCCCCCTGAAAGGTGCCAATTGTGGTTCCAAAAGGGTTCCAATGAGCGGAAGGTCCACTTTAGGGTGGACCTCCGCTTTAAGAATATTTATTTTTGAATGCAATGAATCATTGCATTTACCCTAGAGTACCGGAGATTGTTCAACAATCAGAGAGTATTTACCCTATAATTCTATGCTTGCTGTGCACTTTTGTTATGTTTTTGTTTTGTTGTTTTGTTATGTTATGCTTTTAACTGATTACATGTATGTGTGATCAAATGTGATATTAACCAATTCCGAACCGCCGCACGCCGATATACGTCCTATTTTTGAAGCGGGATATCTTTGTTATGGAAGCAGCTAACTGCCATAACCCTGGTATCCTCTTCTTCAGCGGACGGTCCGGTTTCCGATAATAGTGGTCTCTGTGGTGGATTCTTTTCTTTCAAATGACAAGATTTTTATTTATTTATTTTATTGCATTTTAGTGTAAATATGAGATGTGAGATCTTTTTGTCATGCTTTTTTTCTATTACAAGGGATGGTTTCATTCCTTGTAATAGGAATAAAAGTGACACAAATTATTATATATTTTTTTAGAAGAACAGTGTAAAAAATAAAAGGTAAAATAAATAATAAAAAATCATTTTAAACGTGCCCCGTCCCGCCAAGCTTGCATGCAGAAGAAAACGCATACGTGACTAGCGCCCGCATTTGTGAGGTATCACCGCGATCGGTTGAACGAGAGCAATATTTCTAGCCCTAGACCTCCTCTGTAACTCAAAACATGCAACCTGTAGAATTTTTTAAACGTCACCTATGGAGATTTTTAAGGGTAAAGTTTGTCGCCATTCCACGAACGGGCGCAATTTTGAAGCGTAACATGTTGGGTATCAGTTTACTCGGCTTAACATTATCTTTAACAATTAAAAAAAAATTGGGCTAACTTTACTGTTGTCTTATTTTTTAATTCAAAAAAGTGTATATTTTCCAAAAAAAGCGTGCTTGTAAGACCGCTGTGCAAATACGGTGTGACAAAAAGTATTGCAACAACTGACATTTTATTCTCTAGGGTGTTAGAAAAAAAATGTATAATGTTTGGGGGTACTAAGTAATTTTCTACCCAAAAAAAACGGTTTTTAACTTGTAAACAACACATCTCAGAGAGAGGCTCGGTCCTTAAGTGGTTAATAAATGCTTTTTACGCTGTATTAGTGGTGTTATTGCCTTTAAAGTTCCAAGCGGGGGTGGGGGGGGGGTCGTTTTTTTCCCCTCTATATATCAGGGATGTAGCAACAATACACCAATCTCTGACATGGTGAAAACTTATCTATATATATTTCTATCTTTAGGCCTAATTTATTGCAATCATTAATTGATGCTTTAAAGATGCCAGGACAGGAGTGACAGGTCCCCTTTAACATTTTAATGGCCTGCAGCTGGCGGGCGAGGGTGGGCAGCGATAAGCGGAAAAACTCTGTAATGTGTATAGAAGTGTCAGTTTGTGTAAAAAAAACATTGAGTGCTGAATTAGAGTTTATACACATCGACGGCAGCGGAGACGTCTGTACTCATCAGCGGGCAAATGGGCCGTTCAGGAACGCTAACCAAGCCCGTGCCACCTGCTGAGTCCACACTATAAATATCCTTACCCAGAGAGAGAAAAGACACTTTCCACATTCGGTACCGCAGCGACCAATCAGAATTTATTCTGCTAAAGCAGCCCCCCCCCCCCCCCCCACCCCCATGTGTTGTCTGCAAGCAGGCTACAATGATGTCAATGGTTCCTAGTGAACTAGTGGCTCTGAAATATTGGTCCAGCCAGCAAACACAGATCCTCTTAGGAAAAATATGGAAACCTGTGGGCATTAACCTGATGGCGCAGGGGCTGCTTGTTATTTGATTTCAGTCTCTGTGCAGACTAATGGGAGAGGCAGATACAAGGGAAGGGAGAAAGGGTCCTTTGGAAATCCTTTCTACAAAGTCGTGTCTGTCGTTGTCTGGAAGAGCATTTTAAAAGGAATGTGCGGTTTTGTGCTCTTTCTTTCCTCTCGCTTGCCTATGGCCAACACTGAACAATACAGTTGTGCTCATAAGTTTACATACCCCGGCAGAATTTATGATTTCCTGGCCATTTTTCAGAGAATATGAATGATAAAAAAAACGGCGGAACTCCTGCTTTAAAACATAATTGCAACAGAAACCACCCAAATGACCTTGATCTTTGACCCC
This sequence comes from Lithobates pipiens, assembly GCF_037356315.1. Classification (NCBI taxonomy): domain Eukaryota; kingdom Metazoa; phylum Chordata; class Amphibia; order Anura; family Ranidae; genus Lithobates; species Lithobates pipiens. Next base: position 90,314,439 of record NW_027507784.1, on the reverse strand, counting down.
AGTTCTTAATACCGTGTATTGCCCCCTTTATGGTATTTGTGGATGAGACTCTTTATCTTCTCAGATGGTAAAGCTGCCCGTTCCTCTTGGCAAAAAAGCCTCCAGTTCCTGTAAATTCTTGGGCTGTCTTGCATGAATGGCACGTTTTGAGATCTCCCCAGAGGGGCTCAATTATATTGAGGTCAGGAGACTGAGATGGCCACTCCAGAACCTTCACTTTATTCTGCTGCAGCCAATGACAGGTTGACTTGGCCTTGTGTTTTGGATCATTGTCATGTTGGAATGTCCAAGTACGTCCCATGCGCAGCTTCCTGGCTGATGAATGCAAGTGTTCCTCCAGTATTTTCTGATAACATACTGCATTCATCTTGCCATCAATTTTGATCAAATTTCCTGTGCCTTTGTAGCTCTCACAGATCCCCCAAAACATCAGCGACCCACCTCCGTGTTTCACAGTAGGACTGGTGGACCTTTCATCATAGGCCTCGTTGAATCCTCTCCAAATATATTGTTTATGGTTGTGGCCAAAAAGCTCAATTTTGATCTCATCACTCCAAATGACTTTGTGCCAGAAGGTTTGATGCTTGTCTCTGTGCTGTTTGGCGTATTGTATGTGGGATACTTTGTGGCATTTGCGTAGTAATGGCTTTCTTCTGGCGATTCAACCACGCAGCCCATTTTTCTTCTAGTGCCTCCTTATTGTGGCTCTTGAAACAGCCACACCACATGTTTTCATAGAGTCCTGTATTTCACCTGAAGTTATTTGTGGGTTTTTCTTTGCATCCCGAACAATTTTCCTGGCAGTTGTGGCTGAAATTTTAGTTTGTCTACCTGACCGTGGTTTGGTTTCAACAGAATCCCTCATTTTCCACTTCTTGATTAGAGTTTGAACACTGCTCATTGGCATTCTCAATTCCTTAGATATCTTTTTATATCCCTTTCCTGTTTTTTACAGTTCAACTACCTTTTCCCGCAGATCCTTTTAACAAATCTTTTGCTTTCCCCATGACTCAGAATCCAGAAACGTCAGTGCAGCACTGGATGGCAGATGCAAGGGTCTGTCAGGAGTCCAGAAACTCATTGACCTTTTATACACACACACTAATTGCAGGCAAGCAGATCACGGGTGAGGATGGTTACCTTTAATGGCCATTCAAACCCCTTTATGTCAACTTGTGTGCATGTTATCAGGCCAAAATCTCCAGGGTGTGTAACTGTTTGATCCGGGTCATTTGGGTAGTTTCTGTTGTGATTATGATTTAAAAAGAGTAAACACAGTTGGTTGATAATAAATGGCTTCAGCCAAACACTAACCATGAGTGAAAGAAAGGTTTTTGTGTTATTCATATTCTCTGAAAAATGCCCAAGAAATCATAAATTCTGCCAGGGTTTGTAAACTTATGAGCACAACTGTATTAAAAAAATACATATTTGACCACCTGCCTACTGGGTACTTTTACCCCTTTGCTGCCCAGGCCTGCCTTTCAGCGCTCTCACACTTTGATAGACAATGGCGCAGTCATGCAGCACTCTACACAAATAAAATTTTTTTTTCACATAAATAGAGATTTCTTTTGGTGTTATTTAATCACACCTGGGTTTTTATTTTTTTTTGCTAAACAAACAAAAAAAGTCAGTAAATGTTGAAAATCTGTGTCAAACATTTGTCAATGCAGTCAAGAACAGCACAGGTACCAGGGTTTACTTAATTCCAGAACTGGTATCTTAGTTCAGAAAGTAGATGGTGAGTCTGGATAGTGCCTGAACAAAGATGGTGCTGTCCTTCTGGAGAGAATAGCAGATAAAAGCATTGCCAGAGGAGTACTGTGAGCATGTTGCACTTTGCAAGATAATATATCCAGTGCTAGGCCCACTTTACATATATTGCATTCAATATATATTAAAAAAAAAACTTTCCTTACAGAATGATGCAGTCTGTGAGAATGGGCCAAACTCATAGCCCCCAACTGTCCCTGATTTCGAGGGACTGTCCCTGATTTGGAGCAGTGTCCCTTGTCCCTCTGTCCACCATTCCTCCTCATTTGTCCATCATTTTGGTCTGATCTATATAGTTGCATATAAAATGCACTTTTTATCTTTCAAAAAGTGTTTCCCAGCGCTAAACCTTTCATCTGATTTCTAAATTGCTGCATTTGTCAATTTTAAAAGCCGATATTAAGGAAACAGTAGTGGTAAAAAAAAAAGCCCTTGTGGATTTAATTAACCTTTTTTTGTGGTTATGTCCCCTTTAAGGGGGTGTGGCAGTGGGTGTGTCCTATGCCTACATACGTTTTCTAGTAGGTGTCCCTCATTCCCATCTCAAAATGTTGGGAGGTATGCAAACTTTCTTGCTGCAGACATGCCATAGGTGTATAGCTAACCAGGGCCAGCGATAAAGGGGTACAGCCTGGCTTCTTTTTTGGGGTCGGGGCCTGTCAGTTCAACAGTGAGGCCTTAGCGGCGGGGGGAATTGAATAGTGCACTAGAGAGGTGATCAATGGGGCAATTACAGAAACCATTCCCCTATACAGCTCTCCCTGCAGCATCTGACAGTTGGCTTCTCCTTCTCTCCCTCCCTCTGACTTTCAGCTGCTGCAGGAAGAGCCATATAGGGAAACGATTTCTGTTATTGCCCCTTCCACCCCCTGCCCTACCGATCACCCGCTCCAGTCTACTATCTGATTTCCCTGCTTCCCGGGTCCCCCTGTGTGCCCTTCCCCTGCATCGTCGCCAGCTTCCCACCTCTCCTCTCCTGTCGGCTTTTAGCTGCAGGGGGAACCATAGGGTGGTCAATTCAAGTATTTGGATCCCCCTACTGCCTCAATCACCATCCCTGTCAAAGATCCCCTGCCCTCTGCTGCCTGGGCTTACCTGTGTGCCCCTCTCACAGCGCTGCTGGCTTTCCTCCTCTCTCCTGCAGGATACTGCGGGCACACGGGGGGGGGATCATGTGAGGATGGAGAGATGTGTCAGGGGCCAATAAAAATGTCATGTACCAGCCTCTTCTTTTTTTTTGAATGAACACAATGAGTGATCAGTTCCGATAACACTCACTGCGTTCATTCATACAGTTGCAAAAAAAAGTATGTGAACCCTTTTGGAATGATATGGATTTCTGCACAAATTGGTCATAAAATGTGATCTGATCTTCATCTAAGTCACAACAATAGACAATCATAGTCTGCTTAAACTAATAACACACAAAGAATTAAATGTTACTATGTTTTTATTGAACACACCATGTAAACATTCACAGTGCAGGTGGAAAAAGTATGTGCACCACTAGACTAATGAGATCTCTAAGAGCTAATTGGAGTGAGGTGTCAGCCAACTGGAGTCCAATCAATGAGATGAGATTGGAGGTGTTGGTTACAGCTGTCCTGCCCTATAAAAAAACGCACACCAGTTCTGGGTTTGCTTTTCACAAGAAGCATTGCCTGATGTGAATGATGCCTCGCACAAAAGAACTCTCAGAAGACCTAGGATTAAGAATTGTTGACTTGCATAAAGCTGTAAAGGGTTATAAAGGTATCTCCAAAAGCCTTGCTGTTCATCAGTCCACGGTAAGATAAACTTTCTATAAATGGAGAAAGTCCATATCATTCAAAAAGGGTTCCCAACATTTTTTTTTGCAACTGTAACTGAAGTATAGTAAACTGTATTTATTATAATGGCAAACTGCAGGAGTAATGCTCTACAAGTATGGAAAATCTCTCATAGCAGCTGGTTGAAAATGTAATCTGAACTGCAGGCCTGTATGATGTGATGAAAGGGCACCTTCTCTTCTTTGGTGGACCTGTGAGCGCCACTCAGCTCAGGAGTACTGTGAGCCCAGGTCCACCGAGGCAGGTCCATGACAACCTTGGTTCAAACGATGTGGGTCGAATGATGCTGACTGTATTTCAACCTGGAAGACAAGTGCCACCTAGCTGTAGAGGAGAAGTACTACACTGGACATTTTTGGAATGAAGGCGACTATTGCAGCAGATGTTGTTTTTTATTTATTTATTTGTAGCGGTGACACTTTGGACAAAGTGTTGTTTATGTACAAATTTAGTTTTTTGCCTCAGAACAGTAGAGGGGTTCTGAGGGTTAATTACGTAGGTTAACTTTGACATCAGTTTGGCTGGGCTGTGTTAGAAGTTCTGCTTGGTCATGTGTACAGTGAGGTGCACACGACAGGCCAGAACCAGGCCTGGTTGGAGGTTTTGGGTATCAGCTTCCTCGGAGCCAATCAGTGGGTGTGCCGGGCCCCGCTGAGGAGTCTGGGGAAGGATACTTAAGATGTTTAAGTCACGTGTTCTGGGTTTTTCGTTTGTGAGGCCTTAGCGGTCTGTTCCTGATTCTGGGCCGGGGTAGCCCCGTGAGGGGTCCCGGTTGCAGGAGCGTTCGTCGCTCCGCAACATGCTTCGGTTGGTTAACCCCAATAGACCCGCCTGATCTGGGGTAGGGATCCGTCTGTTCCTGAGTCTCGGAACCGGCTGGTCCGAGGTGCAATAAGACCCCTTTCACACCAGGGCATTTTGCAGGCGCTATAGCGTTAGAAATAGCGCCTACAATCCGCCCTAAAAAAGCTGCACCATTGTCTGTAGTGTGAAAGCCTGAGGGCTTTCACACTACAGCGGTGCGCTGGCAGGACGTCAGGGAAAATTCCTGCCAGCAGCTTCTTTGGAGCGGTGAAGGAGCGGTGTGTTTACTGCTCCTCCACCGCTGCTCCCCATTGAAATCAATGGGGCAGAGCTGTAATACCGCCGGTAAAACGGCGTATTGCCGGCGGTTTTAACCCTTTCTCGGCCGCTAGCGGGGGGTAAAAGCGCCCCGCTAGCGGCCGAAATGCGTCGCAAATCCGGCGGTAAACGCCGCTAAAAATAGCGGCGTTTTACCGCCCACGCTATAGGCGGTGTGGTGTGAAAGGGGTCTTACTGAGGGAGGATTCAAGGTGTCCGGGTGTGCTCTCGGCTTGGAGGGGCACCGCAGCTCGTACAAGTGACCGGGAGAGGACTCTTCGGAGGAGGGCCAACAAGCTGGCATCCTGAGAAGTGCCTGGTTACTGAGTTGGGAAGGACATTGACGAATCCACGCTTTTTCCAGTACTGCCAAGGAGACGGATAACGTTCCAGGTACTGAGAAAAAAGGTTCCTGTTCACTTTCAGTTACAACTTGTTCAAGGTCAAAGATTTCACAAGTTCTGAATCAAGGTGCTGACTGCCATGATCTCTGGCTAGAGATTTGTTCAGCTTTGAAGCGCCCAGCTGCGAGTGGCTACTCTCTGGGTGGTATTAGAGAGTTCTTTCACCCTTGCCCTCTGTTCCTATACGAGACTGTGTTTATTGGATGTTACCCCTGCAAATAAAAACCTTTCAAAAGGACTTTATTGGTGTCAGCGTCCAAAGTTGTTGGGTACCAACCCTGGGAACCCCCTAGATGTGGAAGAACAAGCCAAGCGGAGGTAACCGGTAAGCCCAAAATTTAAGGCCGCCCTGCCAAGGGTTATGGCCGCTACATATTTTTTTACTGATTCCAAAAAATTCTGGAGTTATGCTTTGATTTTCCTTCGCCGGACAGCAAAACTGAGCACCGCAAGAATCTATTCACTGGATTTATTCAGTGGTTACGTCAGCGGAGGTCTCTCGAGTCCTCTGCTAGGTATCATTTTATCATCCTCGAGGGCTGGGAAGGATTAGCAGCGGTCTGCTAATGTCATGTAATAAAACAGTTCCTCTTTAGCTCTGACATAAGTCCCTGTTAACCTGTCGGTTTCCGCAGCCCGCTGCAGCAGACGGGGCGCACCATGATCTGCGGTGCACGCTGGCACCGGGTGGGTTAAACGCCAGTGGCCGGAAGTCGCCAAGTCCCTTCGCAGGTCTTAAATGATTAAAGTAGGATTAGCACAATCCTCTAATCTCTCTACAAAGGTACAAATTGTATCCAGGTCCGCCATACACTATCGCCATTCAAGAAAGTGTTTCCTAAAATGACACGAGAATAAGCCCCTCCTACGTCCTCCTATATACCGTGTTGGTAAAATAATGGGTTAGAGGACGGAGCAGAGATCCGAGCTGTCTGATTGGTGGAAGAGACACAAATCCTGTTAAATCTGAGGGTCTATAGCAGCAGAATATTATCTAGAAGGTGGTATGGACACCAAGGTCTTCAATATTTACAGAGTAATATTTCTTTCATTTAAAACCTTTCCTTAACATTTGCCAAGAATATAAGTTTATTTCGCGTAGACCAAATTCCTTTGCAAAACCAGATATTACCTTGTAAAAGTAGTAGTGACATCATCATTGTGCTGTACATGACCTGTGCAGACAGCAGAGCTGTGGGAGGGGCCCAGAAGGCTCCACCCACTTCAGGCTGCCTGCAGAAAACTACAGGAGGGGGGTGGAGACAAGACCAGTCTCCCTGCACAAGGAGAGAGGGCAGCAGTGAGCGGTCTTTATTACAGGAAGTCTCACTCTGGATTACTGCACGGATCTGGAAGAAATACACAAAGCTCACTGAGATTCAAGAGGAATACACATGAGGAATGGATTTAGGCAATATTTGTGTAGAGCAGGGGTCTCAAACTGGCGGCCCTCCAGCTGTTGCAAAACTACAAGTCCCATCATGCCTCTGTCTGTGGGAGCCATGCTTGTAACTGTCAGCCTTGCAATGCCTCATGGGACTTGTAGTTTAGCAGCAGCTGGAGGGCCGCCAGTTTGAGACCCCTGGTGTAGAGCCAGCTCCTGAAGAGCACGTGCTATGTGTTTTTGAAATTTAACGTTTCACCTGAACTGCAATTTGGTTCAGGTATAATTATTCCAAATTTTGACCTCAGCATCAGTCTGACTGGACTATAGGGTATTCAGCCTGGCCATAGGGGGCGCTGTCTCTTCTGGCAGGCATGGAAACACAGTCTAGTTGGGTGCTTTAAAGTGGTTGTAAACCCTTACAACACACTTTGGCCTACAGGTAAGTCTAGATTAAGGTTTACCTGTAGGTCCAAGAAATATCTCCTAAACCTACACGGTTTAGGAGATATTTGCCGAAAGACAGGCACCGCTGTCTACGGCGCATGCGCCATAGACAGCGGCGCGCAGGCGCACTGAGCGCGGCACCGTCAATGGCGAATATGCCGCGCGTGGCGGCTCCCGTGCGCATGCGCGGGAGTGACGTCATCGCGGCTTCTCCTAATGACAGCGGCGGAGCGGACGAGACCCACCGAGAAGATGGATGCGCCGGACTACAGGGGACAGCGGTGACTTCGCTGGCTCCTGTGTCAGGTAAGTGACACATAATGGGCTACTATGCGATGCATAGTAGTCCATTATGCTTTACCTTTGCAGGGAATGAAAGAGGAAGTAAACTCATCAGGGTTTACTTCCTCTTTAAGGTTACTTTCTCTCAGAGCCTGCCCAGTGGGAGTGTCACTCTTGCTGTGCTTTCTGGGAGAGGGTACTTAAGATGCGGATGTCACGTGGTTCGGGGTTCCGGTCCTGACTCCATGGTCCTGGTCCTCCTGACCAGCCCCCAGGATGCCTATGGCCTGGGGTGCAGATCCACCTGACTTTATGTCTCGGGGCTAGCTAGCCCGAGGCAAGGAAACTAAGGAAAGTATTCGGAAGTGGTCCGGTGCCATTTCAGGTTGTGGAGAGGCCCAGCATCTTCGTAGTTATCCAGGGGAGGACTCTTCAGAAGAAGGCCACGCAAGGGTTGGCTTCTTAGCAAGAGCCTGGTAAAGCTGAAGGACCTAAGTGAATCCTATCTCGTACGGTATCGGACCGGCTGCAAGATACTGGTACCACACGAGTGTTCTACAAGTATTCAAGTTTCCTTGTTCATGTTCTACAACAAAGTCTGTGGCAGAGACTTGTTCCTGATTTAAGCACCCTGCTGGCTGCTAGGCCTTGTGAGAGAGGGACTGTCCAAATAGAGTGAACATCCAGCTGTGAATGGCTATTCTCTGGATTTATTTAAAGTAAGAAAGTTCTTTATTACTGACTTTGACAGTAAGAGTACCTGAACTTTTCACCTAACCCTCTCATCCTACACTAGAGACTGTTGTTAACTACGTTTTAGCAAATAAAAATCCCTTTAAGGGGGATCAGTTATCAGTCGCTAAAGTTTCTGGGCCATCTACCACGGGAAACCCCTAGACACGAGGAGCGAGCAAGAGAAGGTAACGGTAAGCCCATTAAAACCAGCAGCTCCTTCGGGGGTCAGTGCTACATTTGTTTAGCCCAGAGTTCAGCTTTACCTACTTGCCATCCACCCCATAGCAGATTTACTGCTACAGGGCGGCTCTCTTGTGCAGAATCACATATATATGTGATTCTGCACTTCCATCTGCAGGGGGCGCAAACGAGCCGCCAGACCGCTTCTGCTGTGATTATTCATAGCAGAAGCCGATCTGTGGGCACCAGGCACAGTATGTCCTCCGGCAGCCGCCAATCGTCCGTAAAACACACAGAACTAAGATCTGCCTATGTAAACAAGGCAGACCTCAGTTCTGATTGGGGGGGGGGGGGGGGGGAATCTCACAGGTTTATGCTGGGACCTGTAGTCCTTCACTTTTGGAGAGTCACATTCCCAAAAATAAAGGACTACAAGCCCCAGCATGAACCCGGGCTGAGATCTAAGGATGTGACCTCCTCTGCTGCAAGCTCATGCTCCCATGACACACATGCTCCATATATGTTATAATTAATCCACTGCAGCTCACCTCAGGCAGGTGGACTCTTGAGAGGTGCTTTGTTTGGTCCTGGCACAGACAGGTCTCTTCCCTCAGGCAGGCTCTGAGGCGCATGCCGCCACACAGGTGAAGATGGAGGGAGGAGGTGGGTGGAGCCAAATATGTTAAGTTAAATCCTCCTCTGCACTGAATGCTGGGGCCTCGGCCTTGCTTTCCTCCTCCTGACATCATTGGTTGCTAAACATTAGGCGATCTTAGCAACCAGTACAGACAATAGCAGCCGGCAGCAGAACAGGCGGGTCTCGGCCGGGTGACTGTGAGCTGCTGCTGCTGTGGCGGCCTTTTCTAGAGGGAATCAGATTGGTCGGGGTGGGGGGGGGATTCCACCCTGACCCCCAGCCCAGTCTGCCCCTGAGTGTAGCACTTATTAATAATAAACTTCATGGGGTAAACTCACACATAGTTGGTAAGGATGGGCGAGCAGTTTGGTCAGAGCATAAGTTTGGCCTGAACATCGCCCATTCGGGTGTTCACCAAACACCTGAATTTCCTGTGCGCTCAGTGGGATGCCCTGTCCATAACCACTGATGATTTATCAGCTGTCAGCAGGCTTCTCTGCTGACAGCTGCATGACAAAGAAAACACGTGTGGGGGTCCCCCTCCAAAGCATACCAGGCCCCAGCCCAGGGTTGCCAGGAGAGGCCCTTGTCCCCATCAACATGGGGACAAGATGCTTTGGGTTGGGGAGTGTTCACTCGTCCACCCCTTTCCTGATCTGCCCGGCTGCATGCTCAAGTAAGGGTCTGGTATGAATTGGGGGGGGGCCCATGCCGGGTTTTTTAAATAAAATTGACTTGGGGTTCCCCTTAAAATCCATGCCAGACCCAAAGATTGATACATGGCATTGATACATGCAGTGCCCATTTTATGTGCAATAACTTGCATATAGGCTTTCAAAATGGGGACTTTTGATTTTTAAAGTTCAGGTCCCATAGGGGGTGTTTGGCCAATCACTAATAGTTGGCTAAAAAAAAGCATTATCGTCATAATCCAGCAGGTGTGTCCTTCTAGGTCCCAGTCGATGGCAGTGAAGCGAGAGGATGGTCGAACCCTCTATTGAGTAGCTACATAGGAAGCGATGCATGGGTAGCTAGGAACCAGGAAGAGCCATCTGTGTCTGTTTCTGTATGGTTGGCCACTGTGGACAGCAACAAAGCAGCAGGCAGCAGCTGGAAGTGGCTGAGATGACATCACACGTAGGTAGAGGTGGTTACGCGTTTTGAAGAGAAATCCCCTTTTCTCAAGGCAACTCGTCGGCTTGAGAAAGGGGATTCTACCCCGAAACGCATAGACAGACAGGAGATTGCTGACGCTGCAGAAGTGTGAAACCCTATATGAACTTATCCATATTAATACGGATTGAAAATATTTTACTTTTGGTGAAGGACCTATTTTTCCCACTAGTGCAGGCATATGCAATTAGCGGACCTCCAGCTGTTGCAGAACTACAAGTCCCATGAGGCATAGCAAGATTCCACCAGCCACAAGCATGAGATACAGAGGCAGAGGCATGATGGGACTTGTAGTTTTACAACAGCTGGAGGTCCGCTAATTGCATATTCCTGCACTAGTGGTAAATACTCGGGATTCTCCATTTCTGAACTACCCAACCAGGGACCCTAGCTCTGGGTTTTCCTTATACTTCCTTCAATAGTAGCATTTGGACTTTTTTGTGTTTACTATATCTGACTTGCTGAAGCTTCTAATGCACATTGTGAGACGCTCACAGTGTACAGTGAAAATCAGAATAGGTCATTTCAGTCTAGGAGAGGAGCCGGTACAACTGTGCAAAACTGAAGCGAAGACTTGAGGTCAGAATTACATTTCTTCCGGTCTGATGTATTCCTGAACTTTATATATTTTCCTTTTGCTACAGACACTGAACCAACTTGTAATACATGTTAAGAGTGGTCATCTTGCATTGTGTAGACCATGGGAAGACTGAAGCCCCCCAGCTCTCCCCCACCCCCTCCTCATAAACCAACCTCTTCCCACCAGGAGCTCCAAGGTCACAAAGATACGCCTAGGACTGTGGCAGTTATGAAGGTCGCTATAGAATAAGATCTCTGTGTTATATGGAGAGTGCAGCCCAGGGAAGGCAGAGTCCAGACTCCCAGCGTGGGACCAGCTAGGAAAACACCCGTCCTTCTCACTCCCATCCTGCACCGTACACTGCGACCGGAAGATATCTCCTTTATGAGAACAAAGCTGCAGACAAAACAGTGTTATCGGAGCGGTTCTTGTTGTGTGTGACTTGTGTATCTCACTAGGGGACCCTGCCAGCATAGGAACCCCTACAGTGTTACACAGCAGTCAAGGGACTAGAAGTTCCAGTATGCTCTCCTAGACAGGTGAAGGTGTTGGACTTCACAGAGAAATGCTCACCTGCTTCCATGCATTGTCCCTTCACTGTCTTTGGGCAATGTGGGTGTGTTGAAGCAGCACTTTGTCACAATTGAAGCCCCTGCCCACTGGTTGCCAATCTGAGGAGTGTATGCAATGCAGCACCCCCTTGCATAAGAGCACTGCATCGGGGGCATCTTCCCCTCTTGCCCCCCCCCCATTGTCCTAGCTATGAGTAAGCATTTTGTTTAGTGTGAAATGTGTCGGCTTGTTCCTGTATTGCTTTGCTGTGGCTTGTACAGTGCGAGTCCGATGTTTCAATAAAGGCACGAGAAATTTCATTTGGAGTGCAGCTGTCCAGAACTTTCTATTCACCTTGATTTGCTATATGCATTAGCCAGCACCTGGGGCTCTTCATTTCCTAGCAGGAAAACTTTGTTTCAGTGGACCTACCTGGAGCGGTGGTAACCCCATCTCTTTATCTAGCTCTGGCTCCACCGGTGTGCCATTGGTTCAAAACAGCCATTCTCATCCAGGGTTCCATGGAACCCAAAGGTTCATTCAGAGGATACTTAAGGTTCCTTGAGCTGTGATTGACCTCCTATCTGATGGTGTCTGCATAGTTCTGGGGCCAACATTACTTGGCAGAGCCAGAGGCATAATGCCAATGACCTTTCTTAGCTGTCTGTAGGGTGGTGGTGTGTATGTGTGTGTGGGGGGAACAAGGGGTTCTGACCATTGCAGTAAGTGGGGATATTCTTGCTACCTGTGCCAGGACAAGGTTATTCAGCAACCAGGGCAAAGATGCCAAACTGCGCCCCCCTCCTCCATTCATGATGTACAAGCTTAGGGGATCCTACTCCCAGCAGTCACTCACTTGTTAAAATCACTACTCCTGTCAGCCTTGGAACAGAAGGAAGGCGCCCCATCCCTACAGTAAACCATTGCGCCCAGGGCAACCCTCCGTCCTGCCCACCCCTTGTCCTAGCCCTGCTTTCCACTTGCCACCAATGCAAAGGGCATATTTCCAATTGAACACCAAGGAACTGGTTTTAGCAGGACCAGAAAATTATTTCAACGCTTCCTCTGGGGCAAACGAGTTGAGAAAGGCTGGTCCAAAAGCAGAATTTTTGATGCTAATTGCATTCAGAAACATAAAAAAAATAGAACTGATTATAAAATTAAAACCCAACTTCAGACTTTGCGCCTCCTCTTCAAAATCAACCCCTGCCATCACTGGGGCCCTCACTGTGTGTATTTTATGCTTTTCTGTTCTAATATCTTTTAAGTCTTCAGACCGGTCATCTTCCTCAATGAGGCTGAGAACAATTTCAGCACCAGTACAGTGTGAAAGAACTGTGCTTTGGTGTCGCCCCCTGGGGGTGGGTCTATTACGCTCTGCATTCACAGCATATGCTCCGTTTTCTGGGTTGAGTGATGATGGGTGTCATTCAAACCAGAATTTATTTTAGATCCTTGCATACAGTATGGCCATCCCTGACCGCTTCTGCAATTCAATGTGAAAAATGATTTTAAAAACAACACAATTTACAAGAACTGTAAAGATACACATATGCCTCGTACACATCAGACTTTCCACCAACAAAACCATGGAATTTTGTCCAAAGGGCGTTGGCTGCAACTTGTCTTGCATACACACAGTCACACAAATGTCGGCCAACAATTACGAAACGTAGTGACGTACTATGTGGTTTTTCAGCTCTTTAGCGCCACCCTTTGGGCTCCTTCTGCTAATTTTGTGATAGTAGAAGTTTGGTGAGTGTTGATTCGCGGTTTTCTTTTCACGTTTTTCATTGTGCGATTTCCAGTTAGTTTCTGAACGGCCGTTCGTCAACCAGATATGTTGCGGAATCGGAGGAGATAATGTGTTATTGGCCTTGGAGTTATAGCTTTGACATTATGTTTTTGATTGAATAATGATTTGATTTGGTATATTTTCTATATTTTTGGATGCATAGAACGCACCTTTTGTTTAAGTTCTATTGGCAGATATCATGTCTATTTTTTTTTTTTTTTTTTTTTTTTTAATGAACAATAAAAAGATTGTGGAGAATAATATTATTGTTTTACTTCAAATGACAGTTTGGGAGTAGGCACCATAGTTGTATCTTTGTTCTTAAAAATTACGGGATAATTGGGTTGTGGTAACTTGCACAAATAAAAAAATTAAAAACATAATAATATTATTCTTGATATCACTAGAAAAAAAAAGCCTTTGAAAATTCGTTTGCAATAACTCCATCAGTATCACCAGCAAAGCAGCTTCATTATTATCCCATTAAAGAAGAAGAGAATTGTGCGCTGCATTTCCAGATTTCATAATTTGCCGCGTCACCAATGTTAATTCTCCATTACAAATGCTAGTTTACAAGACCGACCGCTTCTGCTTCCGAGCATGCGTGTTTGTACTTTGGACTTTTGTCCGACGGACTTGTGTACACACGACCATAAAATCCGACAGCACACATTTGTCCGGAAAATTTGAAAACCTGCTAGCCAACATTTGTTGGCGGAAAGTCTGACAACAATTGTCGGATGGAGCGTACACACGGTCGGATTGTCCGCCAACAGCCCGTCATCCAACATGACTTTAGGCTCCTGGATCCATGAGATGTAGAGGACTCGGACCACCTGTTTAGCTGAAGGGCTTATCACATAAGATCTTCACCCTTTCATTCCCAGACTCCGAACCCAAAAATATAACTACATGAGCTTCTGATTACAATGTTTGTGTGTGTTTGGCAGCAGGCATGTACTGGCCATTGGGACTACAGGGAGTTTCCCGGTGGGCCGATGGCTCAGTGGGCCGGTTTCAGTGACAAAGCAATGGCTGCGCGGCTTGCCCTCAACTTCACGCAGCGATGTGAGAAAGATGATAAAAATAGAGGAGAATAAGTGAAATAATAAAAGAGGTTAGTGAGGACTCCTTATGTTATGCTACTTATGTTTTTTTTCACAATTACGTATAGTTTAATATACTGTTTTTGTGCTTGTTTACAAAATTAAAGTGGGCTGGTCTGGATGAAGTCCAGGGCCAAATTTTTGTCCCAGTCCAGCCCTGTTTGGCAGTGGTGGGGACCAGAGCTGTCTTTAATATTGATTAGGCCCTGGGCAAAAATTCTCATGGGGCCCCCAACGCCAAAGCCCAACCCGCCCCCCCCCATGCAATTTCACTCTCTGCCTGCTCTGAGATATACAATAAATAGCAGCTAGACTCAAAATCGATTTACTGTATCAGATCAGGGATGAATGAAAGGATTCTACACCAAGCCCCAATGTAATGAGAAGATTTACACTGACCACCAATGTAATTGCGACATTTAGCCTGCGTTCACATTTGTGTGTCAGGAAGGCGTGCAAAATCTGCAGCTGCCCTTTAGCAGATACACAGCAATGCCATCAATTGTTAATGACACCCTCACACATCTGCTGACATGTGCCTCGGCACCGTGTGATTTTGAAAAAGGGTTAGGGACCTTCTTCCGCATTTCTAGCACATGGCACTAACCTCTGCACCCCAAACCTCCCCCATCCTCTCCTCACCAACCCTCCACCCCCTTTAACTCTACCTGCCTACTCTGCTCATCTTTGGACCCACCTATTCGCTTGCCTTTGCAGAACAGGCAGATGTTAGGCTTAAAGAAGAAGTAAACCCTGATGAGTTTACTTCCTCTTTGATTCCCTGCAAAGGCAAAGCATAATGGACTACTATGCATCGCATAGTAGCCCATTATGTGTCACTTACCTGACACAGGAGCCAGCGAAGTCGCCGCTGTCCCCTGTAGTCCGTCACATCCATCTTGTTGGTGGCGTCTCGCAGCTCCGCCGCTGTCATTTGGCGAAGCCGCAATGACGTCACTCCTGCGCATGTGCACGGGAGTCGACATGCGCGGCAGCTCCATTCTTGGAAATGCCGCGCTCAGTGCGCCTGCGCGCCGCTGTCTACGGCGCATGCGCCGTAGATAGCGGTGCCCGTTTTCGGGCAAATATCTCCTAAACCATGTAGGTTTAGGAGATATTTCTTGGACCTACAGGTAAGCCTTAATCTAGGCTTACCTGTAGGTCAAAGTGGTTTGTAAAGGTTTACAACCCCATTTAATGACCACAGTTGTAGGCAGGACTTTCAAGCATGCCCCTTTACCTCGCCAGTGGGCAGCATTCAGTATAGGTGATGGTGGATTTGACCTGGGGGGGGGGCATGATATACATCTGAATGCCGCCACTATTTACATGTAAACACAGGGTCTGCAGGTGAGTCATCTGTACACAACAATAGGGCAGAGCTGGGCAGCATTAGTAGCAGCACTTCACACTGAGATATTTGGACCCAGCACGGGACTAAAACGTCAAGGAACAGGGGAATTTAAACCAGGATAGTTGGCAAGTATGTTGCAGCTGCTTTGGGCCCCAAAAAAATGACAGGGCCCAGGGCAGCTGCCCCCTTTTCCCTGCTTTAAAAACAGCCCTGGTGGGGACATTGGATTGTAAGCTCCATCAAGAAGCAGGGATCAACGTGACTATTTCAGTTTATGGGAAATAAAGATAAATATTGTACAATGCAGTGACTGAAGACTGTTCTTCCCACAGACGACAGATACAGACAGGACAAATTAGAGCGCACACTGGTAGCTGGAGAGATGGCACTCATTGGTGATTAATATGGAAGTACTGATAAATTCCTTCTATAAGCAGCGTCTTTAGGAAGTGTGGATAGAGGAACCAGCAGAAGAGATGATCTGTTCCCACATACACACTTCACCACCAAGACCACAGTATACATGCCTGGTATGGGACACAGAACTTG
This sequence comes from Lithobates pipiens, assembly GCF_037356315.1. Taxonomy (NCBI): domain Eukaryota; kingdom Metazoa; phylum Chordata; class Amphibia; order Anura; family Ranidae; genus Lithobates; species Lithobates pipiens. The sequence goes on along the minus strand of NW_027507784.1, from coordinate 90,298,534 downwards.
TACCCACCAGGTATCAGAACCTCCAACTGTACACAACGTATATCCTATCCTCCAGCTGTACACAACGTATATCCTATCCTCCAGCTGTACACAACGTATATCCTATCCTCCAGCTGTACACAACGTATATCCTATCCTCCAGCTGTACACAACGTATATCCTATCCTCCAGCTGTACATAACGTATATCCTATCCTCCAGCTGTACACAACGTATATCCTATCCTCCAACTGTACACAACGTATATCCTTTCCTCCAGCTGTACACAACTGGTATCAGAACTTCGAACGGTATACTCCTGATATTAGAGCCTTCAACTGTACATGCCTGGTATCAAAGCTTCTGGCTGTGCATCTGCTATCAAACCCTCCAACGTTACACACCTGATATCAGAGCCTTCAACTGTACACGTTTGATGTTAGAACTTGCCATGAACACATCTTATATCAGAGCCTTTAGCTGTGCACCTGATATCAAACTCTCCAGCTGTACCCACACTATATTGTCAAAAGTATTAGGACACCATCCTTTACGTCAGGGGTGCCCAACCTTTTGAAGAGCGAGGGCCACTTAAGCAACTTGGTAACCAGTCACGGGCTACAATGAGTGGAGCAGAAGGATGACAGTTCCATGTCCCCTGTACATATGCAGAGTCGACACAGATACAACCCACTCTACTCTATGGGCCCTTGGAACCCAGCAGCCCAGATAGAAGGGGACAGATCGGATTGGAGGTAAGTGGGGTGTAAACTTACGGTGCCTAGTGTTCGCCAACACGTGTTCGTCACAGTCACGTGACTTCATCAGGGGAACTCTCCCTGATGAAGTCACGTGACTGTGATGAACACACATTGGGAACACTAGGCACTGGAAGTGACGTGGGCGAGCTCGCTGCTCGTGTTTACATGCCTGCTTGATACATTTTAGTGTGAGTACCGTGTTTTATTCTGCTGTTACCAAATAAATATTCCAAATTACTACGCTATAGAGCATCCTTTCTGTTCCTTACATCTCCCCATGCCCTACTGCGAGGCCTATTTGATGCAGATACATCAGGGACAAAAAAAGGGGACTCCAGATAATAGATACACACCAGCAGAGCCAGAGACACCAGACTGGGAGATTGCCAGGGGACATATTGGTTTCATAGAAAGACATACCCACATGCCGTTACCTTACAGCGGTAAAGTAAGAGGACATCCACACATTATATTGCACAGAAGACAGGAAGTCATCTGCCACCAGCATTCCATTTCAGAGAGCTGTCACCAGCACTTTAGTCTTGTAAACTAGCGTTCGTAATGGAGAATTAGCATTCGTGAAAAAGGGAAAATTCTGAAATCTCCAAATGCAGCGCACAATTCTCTTCTTCTTTAATGGGATTATAATGAAGCTGCTTTGCTGGTGATACTGATGGAGTTATTGCAAACTAATTTTCAAAGGCTTTTTTTTTCTAATGATATCAAGAATAATATTATTATGCTTTTTTTTATTTTTATTTGGGCAAGCTACCACAACACCATTATTCCGTAGTTTTTAAGATCAGAGATACAACTATGTTGGTGTCCCTTGTTAATTTTACATTGTATTTTTTTTAAATGTGACTGTCATTTGAAGTAAAACACATAGCCAAATATTATTCACCACAATTTTTTTATTGTGCATTAACAAAAGAAAACAAATAAAATTAGACATGATATCTGCCAATAGAACTTAACCAAAAAGTGCATTCTATGCATCCAAAACTATAGAAAATATACCAAATCAAATCATTATTATTCAACCAAAAAATAAAATAAAAGCCTCATGCATGTGTCCTGCTTCTTAATATAGGGGGTCAGCAATGCCAAGAGTTGGTGAAAGCAGGGGTCCGTCATTCTAAAAATCATCTGGATTATTCTCCAGGAGCTCCTACAGCAAAGGCACTGATCACGATTAATAAAGCAACCATTTTTTGGTCCAATAATTCCTCCTCCTCCTGCTCCTGGACTTGGGTCAAAGCAATAACTCCAAGGCCAATAATAAATAACACGTTATCTCCTCCGATTCCGCAACATGGCTGGTTGAGGAACGGTCATTCAGAAACTAACTGAAAAGCGCAAAATGAAAAGCGTGACCTGGAAAGTACGAAATGAAAAGCGAGAAATGAAAAGTGTGAAATGAAAAGCGTGAATCAACACTCACCAAACTTCTATTAACACGAAATTAGCAGAAGGAGCCCAAAGGGCAGCGCTAAAGAGCTGAAAAACGAGGTAGTACGTCACTACGTTCGTGTTTGTTGGTCGACAAATCCTTGCTGTTTGTATGCAAGCCAAAATCCAGGCACACACCTTCGGACAACAGTGAGAGGTTTTGTCTGCGGAAAATCCGATCGTGTGTACGAGGCTTTAGGCCCCGCTCTCACCTGAGCGATTTGAAGCTTCATTAGAAGCGGTTACACGCACAATTATAGGATTTCCATTATATTTAGTGGTGCATGATCATACCTGACTAGTGTTGCTTCAAACTTGTCTCTTGAGAAAGTACATGAGCTCCTTTTGGGGAGCAGTTGTATGTTTTGGCCCACATAGACTTCAACAGGAACTCCTTAAAACTCCTCTCAAAAATTCATCTTTCTTGCCTAGTAACTAGACTTCCATTGGCTAAAAATAAAAACAAGAAACCTAAAATGCAAAAATGGCTGTACAGATGCTCAAAAACCAATCCCCCAAAGATGGTCAGCTCAAGTGTAAATAGGGCCTTAGGTCTTCGGTGGTCTTTAATGCCTCCTACCAGAGACCACTGCCTCATCCCAGGCCCACCACAGACGTGGTCTCCGTACCTGCAGCTGTAACAAGTAGCTGCACTCTGAGCAGTGACAGATGAATCTTTTATCTCCCTGACTTCGTCTGGGTGATATATTTGTGGTACAGAGATAATCTCTTCTCCTAGAGTTAATTTATGACCCCTCACATCTGGTTTTAATACTGCAATGGCCAAGTTCCCCTGCACTTTTGAGACGAGGGCCCATAAAGCGGATACAGCAATCATGGTTAGCGTTTTTTTTTTTTTTTCTGACTCTGCAAAAGGTCAGGGGCAAAGAATGGGATGATTCAGAACAATGCCGCATCAAATGCTCATTTATTTTAATTTATTCTTCCCTTTTTATCACTCAACGGTTTTATTATAAGGCATAAGTTCACATTTTTTACCCATTTATCTTCAGTTTCTTGGTTATATTTTGATGTGTTTATCGAGTTAAAAAAAAAATCTTATTTTTGGATATAGTCGGGAAGGATTAGAACCCTTGTCATGTTTTTAATGCAGTTCTCGACTTTGACCCCTTCCATACCGGGCACTTTCCCCCCCTTCCTGCCCAGGCCAATTTTCATCTTTCAGTGTTGACCCATTTTGAATGACAATTGTGCAGTCATGTAACACTGTAGAGCTTTCTTTTGGGGGTATTTAATCACTGCTGGGTTTTAAATTTTTTGCTAAAATAACGAAAAGAGACTTTTCTTTTTTTTTCTGCCAGAAAATGTTGTAAATAATTAAAAAATAAGGCTTATTTTGGCTCTGAAGAAAGGGGGTCACCCCCGAAACGCGTCAGCCTTTTTCGTTGAGGTATTTGCCAATTCATCTGACATCTGATCTGGATTTGTCAATGTTCGGTGCGATGGATCCTATTGTATTGGTTTTGCCTTTGATCAATACTCGTTTGTGAGTAGCCATTTTGCTATTTGTTCTATTTTTAATAAAGCTCTTTTTATGGTAATGCACTAGATCAGTGCGCCTTCCTTTTTTGTTTTTTAAATAATTTTTCTCCTTCACTAATGGGCGCTGATGAGTCTGCACTGATAGGCTGCACTGATGGGCACTGGTGAGGTGGCACTGATGGGGTGGCACTGATTAGATGGCGCTGATAAGGAGGCACTAATATGCTGCACTGATGGGCACTTTTTCTAGCAAAAACAATGATTTTTACTTGTAGGAGAGGAGTGTCAGAATAGGCCCGGTATGGAAGTGGTTAAAATGCCCACTTATTCTTGGAAATATGTACCTATATGGTGCCTTGCACGTTGGGCCGTTCAGCTGCGGTCCGTCCTTTCTGCTGCATTAGTGCTCCCGGGGGAGGGACAGGTGCAGCGCCCCGCTCCCCTGCAGGCAACCTGTCTAAATCTATGGCAGGATGCAGCTGGACAGGGCTGAATGCTGTACTGAGTGGTACAGCTGAACCTCTGTTTTGGAACCTACTCCCCAAACGCTGGACGCTGCACCTGCCCCTCTCGGGTGCACTGCAGCAGAACAGGCCAGTGTGTATGAGGGCCTAAATATCAACCAGATTAAAAAGCATGCAGGGGGACTTGGTAGCGATGTCATTGGCTCCTAGTGAACCTAGGGCAGTGAAGGCAAACATTGGCACCCCAGATGTTTTGGAACTACATTTCCCATGATGCTCAACTACACTGCAGAGTGCATGAGCATCATGGGAAATGTAGTTCCAAAACATCTGGAATGCCAAGGTTCGCCATCACTGACCTAGGGGTTATATTTTTGAAAAATGGACAGAGTGGTCACCTGATACATGAGGGACCCTTCAGCGATGTCAGCCATTCCTAGCAATCTGAATACAGTAAAACCTTGGATTGCAAGCATAATTGGTTCCGGAAACATGCTTGTAATCCAAAGCCTTTGTATATCAAAGCAAATTTCCCCATAAGAAATAATGTAAACTCAAATTATTCGTTCCACAACCATTTATTCATAAGTCCTTTAGTTTATAGTCCATATAAAAAGATTATAGCAATGTGACCAGGTTGTGTAACCATAAAATGTCCATCTACAAATGGAAGCCTCTGCAAGGGGATTAGAAGCAAAATCCAGCAGAAGCTCCAGAGTATAAAAGAGAAGAGAGGAGCCTCTAAGTTGCCAAATGTTGTACCTTCATTAAATGTAACCATATTGCTACACTTATGCCACGTACACACAATCTGAATTTCGACCAGCAAAAGACAGATGAGAGCTTTTCATCGGAAAATGCGACCGCGTGTATGCTCCATCGGAATGTAGCTGGCCAAATTCCCACTAGCAAAAATTTGAGAGCATGTTCTCAATTTTTCAGACGGAAAAACTTTCGGAAATTCCGATCGTGTGTATGCAATTCCGACGCGCAAAAACTCACGCATACTCAGATTCAACTACGAGATGGAAGCTATTGGCTACTGGGTATTGAACTTCCTTTTTCTAGTCCCGTCGTACGTGTTGTACGTCACTGCGTTCTTGACGGTCGGAATTTGGTGTGACCGTGTGTAGGCAAGACGGCTTGAGAGAAATCCCATCGGAATTCCGTTGGGAAAACCATCAGAGCTTTTTCCGACCAAAATTTGTGTACGCGGCATTAGAGGCGCCTCTCTTTTCTTTTATACTCAGTTGTGACATGACACTACTTGTATATCAAGACATCGCTTGTATATCAAGTCAAAATGTATTTATAAATTTTGCTTGTCTTGCAAAACGCTCTCAAACTAAGTCACTCTCAAACCAAGGTTTTACTGTAGTGTGAAATGCTGCGCACAAAACATCATACACAATGATTGTGTGCACAAATCACCTTCCAGCATTACATATGGGATGCGGGAACCATAAATCACAATATTTACTGTACTTTTCACTCGGGCCTTTCAGATGATTCTTCCTATATAAACTTGTATAGCGGTGATATAGCCCAGACACGTCCAGCTGTAGAAGAGTAAGTTATGATTAGGAGGGAGATGGTATGTGAAAACAATATACGCTCTAGGGGCTAGATAAGGCTGTGCGTGGGTAAATCCCAAGTCCTGCCAACCCAGCCGCCAGGGGTTAACAGGCTCTCAGCCCCTCTGGGCGGCGTGTCCGGGCCCGAGGTTATCAGGGTACCGGGGATGGCACTCCAAGAGACGGTGTCAGGCGAGTGTCAGCCTGTTGGCAGGAAGGAGCGCTCACCCCCCCCTGGCTCTTCAATGCAGAGACCCGCTATCAGACGCCGAGCCCCGCTAAGTGCCGACATGTCTCGCCAGCGGAGGTGACGCGTGTATCTAAGCCAGGCTTTTCATATGACGGATGTGATCGGCACCACCGGAGCTCCCATCTGGTCCGGAGAGATGGTCCCTCTTTTTTTAGAACCAGGTTCCTAGGGCGATGTTTTTGACCTCTTTTTCGCTGCATGGACATTCCAAAATCAATGTTAACTAATGAGCGGAGTTCACACCATTGCATTGTAGTAAAAAAAAATGCAAACAAGCCCGGACTGGCTAAAGGGCACATCGGGCATTTTCCTGGTAGGCCAGGGCTGCATTTTTATTATTATTATACAGAATTTATATAGCGCCAACTAGGGATGCACTAATACCATTTTTTTTTAAATGAGTATGCGTACCAATACTTTTTTTTTTAGTACTCACCAATACCAACCGCAACTGTTTTGTTTTCACTTCAGCTGTCAGCAATGGTACATACATAGTTAGTAAGGTTGAATAAAGACACCAGTCCATCCGGTGTGAGTGTCTACAATTGTCCATATCCCTGTACATTGCACACTAACATCAGTCCCTACCCTCAGGGAGCCCACAATCCAAGATCCCCATTCATACACTAGGGCCAATTTTGGACAGAAGTCAATTAACCTACCAGCATGTCTTTGGATTGTGGGAGGAAACTGGAGTACCCGGAGTACCCCCACTCAGGCACAGGGAGAACATGCAAACTCCCGGAAGGCAGTGTCGTGGTTGGGATTCAAACCAACAACCCTTTTTACTGCTAGGTGAGAGTGCTAACCACTACACCACTATGCCACTGTGTGGTACAAAGCATTGTACAGTTATTTATAAATTAAATAAATAGATTTTTTTATTTTGTGCATTTTCAGTGTAAATGTGTAAATATATGTTAATATATATGTCTACAAAATATTCATTAACAAAGCAAACAAAAATGTTTTTTAATTGCTTATCGTTTTAAAAAAAAGCAGGAAAATAATAATTAAATGGAGGAGAATAGGGAGTTAATTAAGGCTGATTCGAGTAAATTAAGGGTTAATACGGGGTTAAACAGAGGAACATTTGCTCATCTCTTTGATCTGCAGGTGAAGAAACAGAAAGATACAAAAAGAAACAATGTTTCTTTTTATCATAGTGATTCAGTTCTGAGCAATGTTGTTAATAAACATTGCCAGGTGCGTTTTTTTTTTTTTTTTTGACAGCTCCAATTACCGGACTTCTTTAACACTTCAGCTGTCAACAGAGGAGACCCTCTGACAGCTCAAAGAACCGAGCTTGCAAATATCGGTTTCAGGTATCGGTGAATTTGCACGAGTACCGATACTTGTGAAAATACTCCGGTATCGGCACCAATACCGATACTGGTATCGGTGCAACCCTAGTGCCAACAGTTTGTGCAGCATTTTAAAGTGTAGAGGGGGAACAGTACAACTACAATACAATTCAGTACAGAAAGGACGGGAGGGCCCTGCTCCTGGAGCTTACAATCTAAAGGAAGGGGAAGGTGGTACAAAAGGTAATCGCTGCAGGGGATGGTCTGATGGAGGGGGCTCTGGTACGGTTCTTAGGTGGAGGCTTCCCTGAATAAGTGAGTTTTCAGGGATCGCCTAAATGGGCTGCCAGGTCATACTGGGGCAAGGAGATCCAGAGGATGGGAGAGGCTCTGAAGAAGTCCTGGAGGTGAGCATGGGAGATGACAAGGGAGCTAGAGAGCAGGATTTCTTTGGAGGAGACGAGAGGACGATTTGGGCGATATCATGTCCTGGCAGGAGCGGCCTGTTGGTGACCACCTGGCTGCGGTCCAGACCGGGCTGACGTGGACCTCAATCGCTGCTCGCATAAAGGTGGACAGGGTAGGGGCTGACAGGACATACTGGGGCAGGGAGTTCCAGAGGATGGCAGAGGCTCTGGAGAAGTCCTGGATGCGAGCATGAGAGGAGGTAACAAGGGTCAGTGGGGGCAGAGACACGACACAAGCACGGGCACCTTGACAGCCGAGCGGGGATACAGTCAGGAATGATCATTATTAACAGCGGGGATTTGGGAGCGCAAAGGTAAAGCATTATGGGCTACTATGCATTGCATAGTAGCCCATTATGTGTCACTTAGGCCGCGTACACACGTAGCCGACTATCCGACGGACTTAGTCTGGTGGACTTCCCGCCAGACTGTCCGTCGGACTTCCCGAACGGGCTACTTGCCCACACACGGCACTTTTTCAGCGGACTAATACAGCGTACTAAGTCCGCCGTACTATCCGCCCTACTTTTGAAATGAACGGACTCGCCCACACACGCGGAGAAAAGTCCGCTCATTTCGAGCGCGTCTCCAGGTAGGCGGGGCCCGCGAAGGAGACGTTGCTGGCCCCGCTACCTGGTATGGACTTAAAGGGGAACCCCAACGCCGAAAAAAATCGGCGTGGGGGTCCCCCCTGGTCCACATCAGACCCCTGTCCGAGCACGCTACCCGGCCGGCCAGGAAAGGGGGGGACGGGCGCGCGGCCCCCCCACTCCAAAGCACATTGTCCCCATGTTGATGAGGACAAGAGCCTCTTCCCGACAACCCTGGCCGTTGGTTGTCGGGGTCTGCGGGCGGGGGGCTTATCGGAATCCGGGAGCCCCCTTTAATAAGGGGGCCCCCGGATACCGGCCCCCCACCCTATGTGAATGAGTATGGGGTACAATGTACCCCTACCCATTCACCTGTAAAATAAAGTACAAAAAAAAAAAACACAACACACAAGATAAAATAGTTTATTGCACAGCTCCGGGGGTCTTCCGTCTTCGGGGGTCTTCTCGCCGGAATCCTCCGCTATCTTCTTGTAGCTCTTTTACTAGCGGAGGAGTCCGGCTTTCTTCCTCGCCGCCGGCCTCTTCTTCCGACTTCGGGGGTCTTGTCCCCCTCTTCGGTTCTTCTGCCGGGCCACCGCGCCTTCTTATAGCTCTTTTACAGGCGGTGGCCCGGTATTCTGTCGCCGCAGCCGCCTTCCGTTCTTCTTCTTCTTCTCCTGGAGACGTTGACTCGACGTTCTCTACGGCCACAATGCCAGGGGCGCGCTGCGCGGCGACTTATATAGGGAGAAGGGGTGGGGTCATCGGTTGATGTCACATGGGTTGATGTCACATGGGTGAATAGGTAGGGGTACATTGTACCCCATACTCATTCACATAGGGTGGGGGGCCGGTATCCGGGGGCCCCCTTATTAAAGGGGGCTCCCGGATTCCGATAAGCCCCTCGCCCGCAGACCCCGACAACCAACGGCCAGGGTTGTCGGGAAGAGGCCCTTGTCCTCATCAACATGGGGACAAGGTGCTTTGGGGTGGGGGGGGCCGCGCGGCCCCCCCTTCCCCAAGGCACCCCCCATGTTGAGGGCATGCGGCCTGGTACGGCTCGCTCGTCCCCCCCTTTCCTGGCCGGCCGGGTAGCGTGCTCGGACAAGGGTCTGATGTGGACCTGGGGGGACCCCCACGCCGATTTTTTTCGGCGTTGGGGTTCCCCTTTAAGTCCATACCAGGCGGCGGGGCCAGCGACGTCTCCTTCGCGGGCCCCGCCTACCTGGAGACCCGCTCGAAATGAGCGGACTTTTCTCCGGGCGGGAAAAGTCCGCTCATTTCAAAAGTACGGCGGACTGGCATACGCAGGGCCGGATTGTCCGCCGAAATGCGAGTCCGGCGGGAAGATTGGAGTGCAAAACTACTTTCTAAGTCCGCCGTACTTTCGGGTCAAAAAAGTATGCCGGAGGCTACACACGGGGGGATTGTCCGGCGGACTTCAGTTTGCCGGACTTTTCCACCCGCTTGTTTGATCGTGTGTACGCGGCATTACCTGAAACTGAAGCCTGCGATGTCACCGCTGTCCCCACTAGCAGTGAGCGTCCATCTTCACCCCTCTTCCTTCCGGGCCGTGAACTCCGGCTCTGTGACCGGCTGTGGTAGCGAGACGTCACTCCCGTGCATGCGCGCGGGAGCCTCCAGTCACGGCATGACCCCTTTAGAAACAGCACGATCTGCCCTTTCTTGCCCGTAGTCATCAGCACGTGGCTTTTTTGTAAACATTTCCAGCACCTACAGGTAAGCCTTAATATAGGTTTACCTGTAGGTAAAAGTGGTTGGACAGGGTGTACAACCACTTTAATGCATTCTGTGTGCAGTAGCCCCCCCCCCCCCCCATATTTACCTGAGCCCATCTCTATCCAGCAATGTCCACGATTGTCTCGGCTGTCCGAGACTCTCCCCCCTGATTGACTGAGACACAGCAGCGGCACCATTGGTGCACAGGAGGGATGGGCCAGGATCACAGAAGAGGGACCCGAGAAGAGGAGGATCAGGGCTGCTCTGTGCAAATCCACTGCAACAGATCAGGTAAATAGAACGTTTGTTATTTTTAATGGAAAAAAAAAAGACTTTACACTCACTTTAAACCAAAAGTAAAGAAAAAGCTTTGTCTTTAGATATACAGCAGTGATCTCCAAACTTTAGCCAGGGGCCGGTTGTGGCCCTTTGCTTTCCTTTATCCGGCATTATTTCTGCCACTGTCACCAACAATGGGGCACTATTCCTTCCACTTACACCAACTATGAGGCATTGTTCCTGCCACTGACACCAACAATGGGGCACTTTTGCTTCCCCTGACACCAACAATGGGGCACTTTTCCTTCCACTGACACCAGCTATGGGGCATAATTCCTTTCACTGACTCCAACAATTTGGCATTATTCCTCCAACTGACACCAACTATTTCTCCCCCTAATACCAAAGATCAGACATTGTTTACTCCCTCTGGGCACAGTCTGGCCCCCCCCTTAAGTCGGAAGGACAGTAAACTTTAGAAAGTTTGGGGGCCCCTGGTGTAGAGAATGTCATGCAGCAGAATAACCTGCTTGAGAAGCCTCAGATGGAAGCTGACATTCTTTGACTCTGGCTGCATATTAGCTCCATGGTAGTAAAGCTGAGGTCATGGGAGACAGAAGTAGATTGATAGTTTCATCGGAGGCTTCTCACACAGGTAATTTGCTTCCTCCATCCTTTACATATACTGACAGCAGTATTAGGAAGCTGTTTGGGGGTGGGAGGGTGAGGTGAGCGCTGGGGATAGAAGTGCAGAGGAACTCAATTATATGAGTCACCCAGTTCCCGCGTGCCATTCAGGACTTTATCATTCCCAGCATGCATCAAGTATTCTGCTAATAAATAGTACATTATCGATTCTCCGCCCCCTCCACGAGAACTGAAGAGCCCTGCTTACTCCACAGACCCGTGCTGAGGACAAATCCAAATACAGCCGTGGCCAAAAGTTTTGAGAATGACACAAATATTCATTTTTTACAAAGTCTGCTGTCTCCGTTTTTATGATGGCAATTTGCAAATACTCCAGAATGTTATGAAGAGCGATCGGATGAACTGCAATTAATGTCAAAGTCCCTCTTTGCCATGAAAATGAACTTAATCCCATAAAAAAAAAAAACATTTCCATTGTATTTGTGAAAAAGTCTCCAGGGCGCCCAAAAAAGTCCAGCAAGCGCCAGGACCGTCTCCTACAGTGGATTTAGCTGCGGAATCGGTGGCACCACCAGTGCAGAGCTTGCTCAGGAGGTGTGAGGGCATCGGCACGCCCAGTGAGGAGAAGACTTTTGGGGGGCGGCCTGGTGTCAAGAAAGGCAGCAAAGAAGCCACGTCTCTCCAGGAAATACATCAGGGACAGACTGATATTCTGCAAAAGGTATTGGACTGCTGAGGAGTGGGGTAAAGTTATTTTCTCTGATGAATCCCCTTTCCGATTGTTTGGGGCATCTGGAAAATACCTTGTCTGGAGAAGAAAAGGAGAGCGCTACTATCAGTCCTGTGTCATGCCAACAGTAAACCACCCTGAGACCATTGACATGGGTTGCTTCTCAGCCAAGGGAGTGGGCTCACTCACAATTTTGCCTAAGAGCACAACCATGAATAAGGAATGGTACAAAAACATCCCCCGAGAGCAACTTCTCCCAACCATCCAAGAACAGTTCGGTGATGAACAATGCCTTTTCCAGCATGATGGAGCACCTTGCCATAAGGCAAAAGTGATAACTAAGTGGCTTGGGGAACAAAACATCGAACTATTGGGTCCAAGGCCAGGAAACGCCACAGACCTTAATCCTATTTAGAACTTGTGGTCAATCCTCAAGAGGTGGGTGAACAAAAAAGAAAACCCCACCAATTCTGACAATCTCCAAGCATTGATTATGCAAGAATGGACTGCCATCAGTCAGGATGTGGCCCAGAAGTTGACTGACAGAATGCCAGGGGGAATTGCAGAGGCCTTGAAAAAGAAGGGTCAACACTGCAAATATTGACTCTTTGCATAAACTTCATGTCTTGGCAAAAAAAAAAAGCCTTTGACGCCTATGAAATGCTTGTAATTATACTTCGGTATACTATAGTAACATCTGACAAAGAGATCCAAAAATATTGAAGCAGCAGACTTTGTGAAAATGTATATTTTTCTCATTCTCAAAACTTTCGGCCATGACTGTATATGGTTATTGAACTATGCTTGCCACACACACTACAATGTAATTGTCCACTCCATACACAATTAGCTTTTTTTAAGCATCAATGCAGCATTGGGATCCACCTAAACAATCCTGCCAGACAGATCCTCACACTACATAAAGGAGGTTGTACAATCAAATTGCGTCAATGTATATCTTATGCCGCATACACACGACCAGACTTTCCGGCAGACTAGGTCCGACGGTCTTCCCGACTGACTTTCGGCTGAGTTTCTGACGGACTTTCCAAATAAACGGACTTGGCCACACACAATCACACCAAAGTCAGACGGATTCGAACGTGATGACGTACGACCGGACTAGAATAAAAAAGTTCATAGCCAGTAGCTAATAGATGCCCTAGCATCGGTTTTTGTCTGTCGGGCTAACATACACACGAATGGATTTCTCGATAGGAACTGGGATCCGACGGAGTTCCGGCGAAAAAAATTTGAAACGTTCTATTTCTAAAGTCCGTCAGATTTTTGGACATCAAAGGTCCGATGGAGCCCACACACGATCGAATTGTCCGACGGATTTGTTCCGTCGGACCTTTGCTATCGAAAATCCGGTCGTGTGTACGCGGCATTAGAGTTCAAAGAAGGTAAATGTCCACACTGGGTCTAAAACTGAACTCCAAGCAGATATTAACACACAAATGAAATCAGATCTGTATTCATCAATGCATCATTAAATGTGATTTTTAAATACAAGCGGTGAGTACTGCAAGATGAGGGCTGAAATATAATACAGAGTACATTATATAAAATGTCATAAAGGAGAATGTGAGCTGCAATATATAAGAAATAAAGCCTTCCTAATAGAAAAGACTAGGTAAGGATTCCATAAAATGTCAGTTATGTCGGTGGCCCCAGCAGTAATAAGCGGAGTGACATACTTCCACTGTCATAATGCAATGCAATAATCTGCGACCCCCCGAGGGGTTCTCGGAGGTCAGGAGGATGTCTTGCTTGTGCCGGCCGTGATACAGAAGCTGCTGGGATGTTGGGAATTCTAAGGATAAGCACCGCCTGTCTACCTGACGGGGACTTAGCATCGCAAGACCTCTCACCTCTTTGAAAAAGTTCCAGCTTTGAGAAGCCTCAAGGTGTTTGCAGACAATAGTCTGGCTTGGAAAAGAATCCCGCAGCTGGCGGAGGATTGAGGGTGGCTTTGTAGGAATTTTCTGTGGCGGTGACAGGTGTGCAGACCCAGGGAGGAGAGGACGCTTCATCCCGAGTTATTGAATAGCTTTCTCCTGCAGTAGACCAAGCTATATCCTTGAATGTAAAGCAGAGAGAAGCTATAAAATAAAGGCTTCAACTTCATTAGATGCAATAAATGGACAAAAGTTTAGACATCCCTCCATGTGATTAAGTTCAGGTGTTTCCTTTGAAGGGTTAATGGTAATGCTACAGCATACAAAAACATTTTAGAAGATTGTGCTCTTCCAACTTTGTGGTAACGGTTTGGTAAAGACCCTTTTATCTTCCAGCATGACCCCTTGTGTACCAAGTCAGCATGAAGACATGGTTTGATGAGTCTGGTGTGGAGGAACCCAAGTGGCCCGGCACAGAGCCTTCACCTCAACCCTACTGAACCCTACTGAACACCTTTGAGATGAACTGGAATGATCCATGTCTTCTCAACCAACATCTGCATAATGGTATGGTTTAATGAATGTGTTGTGAAGAAACTCAACTGGCTTTCAGAACCCAGACCTCAACCCTACTAAACACCTTTGAGATTAATTGGAATGAGCCAGGTCTTCCCAACCAACATCTGCATAATGGTATGGTTTGATGAGTGTGTTGTGAAGGAACTCAACTGGCTTTGAGCTCACGTTCACATTGGGCCAACGTGGCTTGTAATTTGACATTTCCAATCTCAAGCCAAATCTGAGCCTTTTTTACGGCAATGGCACAGTCCGAACTGGTGCAACGCCGACTTTGCAGCACCGCACTGATTCCCAAAAGTAGTTTCTGCACTACTTTTGGCAATTCGGGGGCAATTTCAATAGACATCTGTCTGTGAACCTGCACAGGTGTCTGTCAAATCGTCCCCAAAGTCGGATTGAAATGACGGTTTAAAATCGTGCGAGTTCAGCTGAACTTGCACAATTTCAAACCTGCCCTAAGTGTGAACCTAGGCTTAGTGCCTTGGCCTCAATCCTATTGAAGACCTTTGGGATAAACTGGAATGATCTAGATCTTCTCAACCAACATCTGCATGATGCCATGGTTTAAAGGGTTTGGTGTGGAGGAACTCAACTGGCTTTCAGATCCCTGACCGCAACCCTACTGAACACCATTGGGATGAATTGGTACACCTATGGTAAGCCAGGACTTCTCATCCAAAATCAGTACCTGACTTCACAAATGCTATTTTGGCTGAATGGGCACAAATTTCCTTAGACAGACTCCAAAATCTAGCAGAAAATCTTCTGACTAGATTAGTGTTTCTTATAGCCACAAAGGGTAGGTGAGGAGGATATCTTATGGTTTTAGAATGGGATGTCCAATAAGCTCACACAATTGGCAAACATTATCTTTTCATTCGAATCGTGCCTGCAGATAAAGGTGATAGATATGATTGATAGTCAGACATCCACAAATTTATGGCCATATCGTTTGGATTCACACCTATGTCTGTGCATTACTATATACATTGACGCATATTGGTAACAAACAAATAACACAGTTAAAAATTTGCATTAAAAACAGGGGTTTTAGCTGCATGGCATACTGTATGTACCAGGGGTAGACAACCTTAGAAAGGTGGAGATCTACCATGACAACATAGAAGAAAGCAAAGATCACCGGGGTGCCATGCCCTTTATTTAATTTATATTTTTACAACAGTAAGCCCTTGTACACACGATCGGAGATTCCGACAACCAAATCTGTCGGATTTTGTCCGACGGATGTTGTCCGAAACTGTTGTATACACACAGTCGGACGAAGTTGTCGGAAAATCTGATCGTTCAAAATGTGATGACGTTATTTCGTTATGATGGGACTACGTTCAGGCTAGTAGCCAATAGCTTTGGTGTAGGAACTTGATCTGAGCATGCGTGGCACTTTGTCTGATCGGAATTCTCTACACATGATCGGAGTATGTCCGATCGGAGCATTTTGTCGGAAAATATTTCCGGCAAGTTGGAAAATTTGGTCCGATGGATATTCCGATGGAAACAGTCCGATGCAGACCACACACAGTCGGAATATCCGACAAAAACGCTCCGATCGGACACATTCCGTCGGAATCTCCGATCGTGTGTACAAGGGCTAACAAGCAATCCCCTAGAGGTCAGTAGTGGGTAGGGCAGTGTTAGGGTTAGTAGTAGGTAGGGCAATGTACAGAGGTCAGTATGATATATTGCAGTGTATAGGGATCAGTAGCATGTAGAGCTGTATACAGGGATCAGTAGGGTAGATAGGGGTGAGCAGGACAGGGATTAGCAGGGCAGAAAACAGGGTGTCATCAGGACAAAGAACAGGGGGTCAGCAAGAGTGTAAAAAGGAAGGGGGGGTCCCTAAACTACTTTTGCTATACAACGCCATATTTGAGGGCTCTGACTTGCCAACATCGATGAGAGATGCAACCATAGTATTAATTCCCAAACCTGGTAAGGACCCACATTTCCCTGAATCGTACCGCCCCATATCTTTGCTCCAGATAGATGTCAAGATACTTGCAAAAGTGCTTGCCATCCGCCTCAACTAAGTTATTTCGTCACTGGTACACAGTGATCAGACGGGCTTCATGCCAGGCAGAAATACTTCTTTCAATCTTAGAAGGCTATTCATAAATCTACAGGCTATTCATGATAACACAGGGTCCAGGGTGATTGTAGCCCTGGATACTGCCGAGGCATTCGATTCAGTGGAATGGAGGTACCTGTGGGATTGCCTTGGCAGATTCGGCCTGGGTCTCAAATTCATAAAATAGGTACAGCTTCTCTATCAGGCACCGGTAGCGAAGGTCCTGGCAAATGGATGGCCATCTGGGCAATTCCCGTTGTCCAGGGGTACGAGACAGGGGTGTCCTTTGTCGCCACTGCTTTATGCACTGGCGGCAGAACCACTGCCAATAGCTGTCAGTGCTCACCTGGGGATCGTGGGGCTCAGCAGGGGGCAGGTAACGGAAAAGATTAGCACATATGCAGATGACACTTTATTGTACCTAGACGACTCAGACAACTCACTACCATTGGCCTTAGGCCCCTTTCACACATGCGGACGGTATGTCCGTATTTCATCCATCCATTTGCGGATGAAATACGGGCATACATTCATCCCTATGGGATAGCGGGTGTCTGCAGATGAACATCCGCAGACACCCGCTATTGTCCGCCTCCGCTAATGTGAAAATCCTAGTTTTCTATCCGTCTGCAGAGCGGATCGGATGAACACGGACAGACGGTCCGTGCTCATCCGATCCCCATAGAGGAGAGCTGACAGGGAGGTCCCTGCACAGTGTGCGGAGACCGCCCTGTCCGCCGCCGGCTCAGCGGGGACAACGGAGCGATCCCGAGCGAGCGGATCATCACGGGGCGGATCATTACTGATCCGTCCCGTGTGAAAGGGGCCTTAGCCTTAATTGAGCACTTTGGAACATTTTCTGGCCTCAAAATAAATTGGGACAAGTCCCAGATACTTCCCCTTGACAGCTTTCCCCCACCTGAAGATAGAGCCATGCTACCCTTGTAGAGAGTGGATGCCATCAAATATCTAGGAATATGGACTTCTTGAGACCCGGTGGACTACGTCTTACTAAACATAAAAAGACCCAGATATGGACCCCCACTGGGAGTGACGGGCCGTATAAACCTAGTAAAAATTGTGTTGTTACCAAAAATTCTGTACATGATCTGGCACTCACCAGTGTATTTAGTGCTCAGGCATTTCAAATGAATGGAAACTATCCTGAAGCCATTTATATGGGGTAACAACAGGCACAAAATCCCATGGCACAAACGTAAAAATCCCACGGACCTGGCTGGAACGACCCTGCCTGACTTTAACAAACTGCCTTGCATCTCAACTGTCACAAATATTTCATATGGACAGAGAAAGAATTCTCTGTCTCCTGTGTCCTAGGTGGGCGCGAACAACCCAAGATGCCCTAGGAGTGGTAATAGGAGGAACGAGAAGCGAGGAAAGGTTGATCAATCATAGATCACTACTACATCACTACACAAGAGTCTGGACTTTAGCTTCAGATAGACGATTATCAGCAATGCATAACTTCACCCCCCTATGGCACAACACGAATTTACCTGAATTTAATTCAATCCTGGATAGTGAAGTATGGAGCTCAAGGGGAATATTTTATTTGTCCCATATAACCTGTAATGGCAAACAAAAGATTTTCGATGGGTTGAAATCTGAATTTGCTCTACCGCATCAGATGTTCTTTAGGTATATACAACTCCGCCATGCTTTTCACACTCAGTTCTCCTCAGACGATATCACCCTTCCCAGCAATCCCTTAGTAGAAGCAATAAAATGCGCTGATCCAAAAAACTGATCTCACGGTTTTATTCGATGCTGACGCTCCCGCAAGCAACCTCGTTGGCCTATGCTTTAAAGGCTAGATGGGAGGGGGAGGTGGGCTCTATGGAAGAAGAAGAATGGAGCGATGCCATAAATACATGCAAACTGGTTTCCCCCAAGCTCTCGGATCGTCTAAACCAAATCTTCGTGATCCACAGATCATACCTCCACACCACTTAGAATCTCCAGATACAAAAGTAGTCAGCTTGCAACTTGCCTAATGTGCAATCAAGCTGTGGGCACCATTTTCCATCTCCTGACAAAATCCAGGCCTTTTGGACACGAGTGGTACGATTATTGCATGACACAATGGGCTCTCCTATAACACTACAACCCAAAATATGTCTCCTGAGGATTTTCCCAGACCCAGAAATAAATAAATTTACCAAATTATTTCTGCATGAAACACTCTTCTCTGCAAGGAAGGTCATAGCTAGAGTCTGGATGAAACCTAACCCCCCAGAGCTTACACATTGGATAGTGGAAGTCAATGCTGTCTTACCCTACAAGAAACTCATATACTCTCATAGAGGATGCCCTTCAAAATATGAAAAAATATGGGATAAATGGGTTAAGGTACCTGAAACCTGCATATGAGTAGACACAAGATCTATGGTTATATCTGTCTTTGCATGTAATGTTTATGGTGAGGAGGGGTGATAAATATGCTGGTATAGCATATTGAATGGAAGAATACTATTATATAGCAAAGCTGATGGAAGAGATACTCTGCGTAACCACATACAGCATATGGGATGTCATGGTGAGATAATTATTGCAATACTGCACGATATTCTTGTTATTTGTCTCAAAAAGATATATTGATGTATATCCTTATTTTTTGTTCAATAAAAGACTTTGTTTATTGGGAAAAAAAAGGGAGGGGGGGGGGGGTCAGGAAAGCACAGTACAGAGTGGTCAGAAGGGCCTGGTACAGGGGGTTCAGAAGAGCCCGGTACAGGAGGGTCTGGAGGGCATGGTACTGGTGGAGGTTAGGAGGGAACATTACTGGAGAGTCCAGAGGGCAGAGTATTGGGGAGTTAGGAGGGCATGTTATTGGAGGGGGGCCCAGGAGGGCACAGTACTGGAGAGTCAGGAGGGAACATTACTGGAGAGTCCAGAGGGCAGAGTATTGGGGAATTAGGATGGTGTGTTATTGGAGGGGGGCCCAGGAGGGCACAGTACTGGAGAGTCAGGAGGGAACTGTACTGGAGAGTCAGGAGAGCATGTTACTGGGGGGGGGGGGTCATAAGGGCACGGTACGGGGGGTCCAGTAGTCATGATACTGGGGAATTAGGAGGGCACACTACAGGGGGGGTCTGGAGGGTATGGAACTTGAGGGGTCAAGAGGGCACAGTACTGGAGAGTCAGAGGACCATGGTACTGGGGGTCAGGAAGGCACAGTCCTAGGGGATCAGGAGGGCAGGCTACAGAGGTGTCAAGAGTACATGGTATTGGGGGTCAGGAGGGCACGTTATAGAGGTATGAGGGCACATAAGTGGTTTCCTGATCAACCTGTTCTTGTGTGCTGATGCCCAGCGGCCCGCTTCTCGCATCACATGATGTCATACATAAGTGGAGAGGAGGGTCAGCGAGGATCAGCATACAGCAATCCTAGGCAGTAGAGGAGAATGCATCTGCTACCTAGGTCTCAATTTGACTTTTTCCTGGCTAGAGAGCTCAGACGAGAAGATGCCTGAGCTCACCTGTGCTCTGCCACTTGGGGGAAAAGAGGAGGAGCACTTGAGGGTCGGCAAGGTAGGGACTCCAACGCGATCTACCTGTCACCTGCCAGTGGTCGACAGGTAGATCATGATCGACGGGTTGCCGACCTCCGGTATATACAGGTCTGGTGCTACCACTAGGCAAACTAGGCAGCCGCCTAGGGCGCCTGGCCACTGGTTTCCCTACTCTTCATCTCCCGCTAGTCTCCGCGCTATGTAGGTTTTCGGTGCGGTGGTGACTTTATGCAGGGGAGGCCTCTGTCTGCAGCATGTAATTAACTCTGGCGGCAGCTGTCCTGTCCGTAAGTAGTGTCATAGGTGCAGCGCAGCACTGGAGAACTGTGTCCCGACGGAACGGAAGCACACATCCTATGTGCACCGCCTCCATGATCTGTGACCTGTCTGTCTCTCCCTCTCTGAGTCTCTGCTTCTGCCCATACATGATTCCTATACTGAGTCATATGACCCCCTGACCCCACCCCCCGCCGAGTTACTGCTATTCATAGAGGCCGATCTCCCTTCTGGCCTGTCCTGTACAGCAACATTGTGTGCTATAGCCTAATCAGATTTGAGTAGTGGGGCGCTCCGGGGCTGGTGAGAGCTGGAGGCACAAAAGCAGGGTTTGTTCCTGGCACTGGCAGGGTCATCAGAGGCATGTAGAACCCCGGTAAGTGAAGAACACTGACACTGTATCAGGAATCAGGTAGGTCAGTGTAATGGTCAGGTAGGTCAGTGTAGGTGACAGTGGGGTCAGGTAGGTCAGTGTAGTGGCCAGGTAGGTCAGGGTAGTGGTCAGGTAGGTCAGTGTAATGGTCAGGTAGGTCAGTGTAGGTGTCAGGTAGGTCAGTGTAGGTGTCCGGTAGGTCAGGTATGTCAGTGTAGTGGTCAGGTAGGTCAGAGTGTATTGGTCAGGTAGATTAGTGTAGGGGTTAGGTAGGTCAGTGTAATGGTCAGGTAGGTAAGTGTAGGTAGGCCAGGGCAGGGGTTAGGTAGGTCAGTGTAATGGTCAGGTAGGTCACATGGGTTACATGGGCAGGGCCAGGGGGTGGAGTCAGAGGTGGAGCCAATTGGGGCAGCAAAATTAGGTTTCGCCTATGGTGTCAAAAATCCTTGCATCAGCCCTGGGTACATACCAATGAAAGCAATAAGGGCAGGTGCGCCTGGAAGGAGCCCATTCCTCCTTAAAGGAACAGCAGAAGCCAAGCAAAGCACAATGGTAGCTGAAGGCTTCCAATGTGCCCCTACACCGTTTTTAGCAAGAACAACAAAAATGTCAGATGCCCCAATTTATAACTAGCTTTTAATGTAAGGTGCAGATAGAAGGGCTTTGTACAGCACAAATAAAAACATTTTCCAAGCAAACTTACCAGATAGCCAGCAAAAAAACAAAACAAAAAATAAAACAAATGATATCGTCTAACAATTTGCATTAAAAAACAGGGATTTTAGCTCAATGTTTGCAAATATATGTGAAGCTGCGGCAACTGTTGTAAAATGTGTATTCCATGGGGAAAGCTCAGTACTGGTTCTAATATAGAATTGTGAAGTTCACCTAAGTTTTATCCTGTGTTGGGTCCTGATGAAGGGAGGAGTTGCCCCCCGAAACACGTTGGATGTTTTTAAATTTTTGTCTTTTTTTCACCAACAATAAAAATTATCCTGGGCTCCTTGATCCGGTTTCGGTCTGGCACTCCTTTCTGGATCTCTATGCTTTGGCAAATTAGGGACCAGGTACATTTTTGGTGCATTGACTTACAGGGAATAAATTGGCTGCTCCAACACAATTTGCACCAAAAACATGCATCAATGTGTACAGACCTGTATGAAAGGGCCCTTAGAGGCAGTGTGTGCCACCATGAAGAGCTTGTGGGTATTGCCAAGGATGGCAGGGTTTGAGGGGGTAGTATTAAGGATGAAAATTAACTTTTTGTAATACTTTTTTTGTTTTCCCAGAGGGCATTGTGACAGAGTCAGGTCTTAAATTCACACCCTAAAAATACAGAAAGGATGTCCAACTGCTCGCTAATGTCCATGCCCAGTGTAAGAGTAGGGATTAAGATTAGGTTACGGGAAGGTCAGGTGCGTGCACTTTCCTCGTGATCTCAGAGAAGACATGGCATTCTTGGGTGGGGGGCAGATGAATGCACAAATGATATGAGGACATGTTATCACTGAGTGTAATGAGATATTAGGAATTTACAGAATTCCTAACAAGGGTTATGTTTTGAATAGTATGGTTGACTTTTTGACACAATATAGAGGAGGCCAGACATTTCCACATATTCTGGGCTGCTCTAGTGAACCAGTGATGGATAGAAAAACTAGAGTGGAAAATCTGCACCACTGGGTACAGCATATGGGTAGCATGGCGTTGTTGCAGCTGCTGGAAAAGAGAACATCTTAGAAAGTTTTTGGTAGACCAAATTTTGGTCATGCGTGTATGGTTACCCAACTTGCAGGAGCTCGGTGACAGGTGCTTCTCATTCTTAAAAGGCAGGAGTGATAGAGTACAGTCATGGTGTACAGATCCAGGTGAATGCCCTTTGCAGGCAGGGACCACGGGCCCATTTGGTAGTGTAGCAAAAAGAGATGTCTTTGGTGCAAGCTGTCCTATTCCTGTGGCTACTGCTTCCAGTGCCACCTCTTCAGGCACTGCCAGCATGCCTGGCTGCAGCAACTGCCCCTTCCACTAGCCATCCTTGCTAAGACTCCCTCCCAGACTGACTCTGCATCAGTGGCGGCCCGTCTATTAGGGGCACCACCCCCCTATCCATGTGTCCGGCCCCCTGATCTACATACAGGGCGCCGGCACCATGGATTCCAATGGGGGTGTGTGTTTTTTTGAAGCACATGATTTGAGCCAGAGGCTCTAATAGGCTTCAAAAAGGGTGGGCTCAGGGCACAGAGCACTGGGCACCGATCAAACCCAGTAGTGTGCTGATAGCGAATGAATATTCACTATTTTCACACTAAATTATAGTCGTGAGACCCGTTTCCCGATTGGCCAAAGCGTCAGGCAAACCGTTTGAATGCCTAGCACCTAGGACAAGAAGAGGGGAGACAGAGAAGACACCGGAGCCGCTGCCCACCATCCCACCGTGTTAGAGGACACCAAAGCCGCAAGAGGAGATGGAGAGGAGCCGAAGCCCACCACCGTCCTCCATGCTGGAGGACACCAGAGCCGCAGGAGGAGAGAGGAGATGAAGAGGAGCCGCACCTGCCACCGTCCGCCGAGCTGGAGGACACTGGAGCCGCAGGAGGAGAGGAGGAGAGAGGAGACTGGAGCCGAAGATGGCCACTAGCCCCTTGCCACCTAGATGGGGCAAGTGCCGGACCGACCAGTAGACGGGGGGTTAGTGCCACCCGGGGGGGTTGTTTGCCGCCCCCCCCAAAAAAAACACATCAGCCGCCACTGCTCTGCATCTATCCCTGACTGTTTGCACCCAGTCCTTTCAGGCATACCTCCCAGTCCTCTGACTGAGACACTCACCAGCCCTCTTAGCTGGCTTCCTCCTTGGAGATTCGCTCGGCAGTGTCCTCTCCTTTCTTCCATGCCCCCTGGTCAGGATCCCTCCCTGTGTCATGAGAAAGGGTCCCTTCTGAAACCCGAGCCCAGTCCTGAGTCCTACCCCCCCCCCCCCCCCCCCAGACTGAGGAGATACTCTCAAAGGCCTAACACTCCATCTCGATCTTCCACCCGAACTCACACTGCCGCAGCTGAGCTGACCCTGAGTATTTGAGGGGGCCTGCCCCCTGCCAACCCATCTGTTGGGAATTGGTCAGGGCCCTCATAATACTCCAGCCAGCTCCTCCTAGACCCCTCCCAACTGCTTCTGGAAACTTCTCCAAGTTTCTTGCAAGCAGGGAGGAGTCACCAGAGATGCTGCTGCAGAGTCATCCTCCTATCCTCCCTTAGTCACTCAAAACCCGACCCAGAAAAACACATAGGCTTGGCTGCCAGCCAAGCCTGAATTTACTACACTAAGAAAAAATTCTAACATTTGCACTCTAGCCACGCTAGGGGGTGCTACATTTGCACACAGCATTTGCTGTGCCCTCCACTTTGCGCTGAAAATAAAAGAGAATGCTCTTAGACTTTTGCTGCTAGATATCCTTGTTTTCCATCTCAGAAAATTGGGAGATATGCATGCTGATATGTAGAAACCTGTTGTAGCATAAACAAAGCTATATATATAGCAGGGCCCTCTGATTCCTCCTGTATTGAATTGTAACTGTACTGTTTGCCCTAACGTTGTTAAGCACTGCACATGCCGTTGACCCTAAATTCTGTATAATAATAATAATAATATTGGCATGCATATCTCCCAATTTCCTGAGACGGAAAACAAGAACACGTTGTTGTGCTATGAAGGGTTAACATTTCCAGGGGTCGACGGGTCATCCGGGCCCACAATTCCCAGGTATGGTAATCAGATGCAGAAGTGCCTTCACTGGGGGAGTGAACCGATTAGTAACAATTTCATGAGCCACAGCGGTGGTGGACCCCCTGAAGTGGGCTCTGTAAATTAGGACGACAAGAGTTTTCTTATCGCTAAGTTTCAGCAGCTCTTCAGCAGGGACTTGGCTGGGCGACCTTCCTGCACACCCGGCCGTCCTAAAACAAAAATACATTAAAATTCTTCCACTGGGCTCAGGAATGCAGCAAGGCAGAGAAATAATGGCTTTATAATTTATAACAACAAAGTAACAAAGGAAGGAGGGGACAGGCAAGTTAGAGGAGCACAGAAAAAAACAGTGGACACTGGCTTTTCCGTGAGGGTCATCCACAGATGGCTGTCCGCGCCACCATCAATCACCGGGAGAGATGATCTTGGCTAGCCTGTCAGTCACAGATCTACCACATATGTTTAAAGGATCTCTCCACTCAGAGCTAACATTTGTTTTTTCATTTTTTGTAGGTGCTAAAGAGTTATACTTTGGATTTCTGGGTCTGATAACTTGCGAGGGTAATTTTGAGGGGCTCCCATTGTCCCTTCCATTATTTCATCATTAAGAGGGGCCTATCATTACAAGGGGCTCCCGATGTCTCATCGATATGTGGAGCTTCCTTTGTCCCAACATTATGGGGGCTTCCAGTATTTCATCATCAAGAGCAGCCTATCATTACAAGTGGCTCCTGATGTCTCATCAACACGAGGGGCTCCCATTGTCTCAACATTATGGGGGCTTCCGTTATTTCATCATCAAGAGGGGCCTATCATTACAGATGGCTCCCGATGTCTCGTCATCAGTACGATATTGTTCCATCAACATGAGGAGCTTCCATCATCCTGTCATTATGTGGGGCTCATTTTGTACTGTCATCATAAAGTTCTACCATTATTATGGGGGGGCTCCTGTTGGCTTATCACTACAAGGAACCCCTGTTATTCCATCAACACAAGGGATTCTCGTTCTCCTGTCATTACAAGGCGATACCTTTGTCCCAGTAATACAATGGGCTTCCAGTGTCCAATCAGTACAGGAGACTTCCATTGTTCCTTCAATACTAGGGGCTTCCAACATCCCATTATTACAAGGGGTTCCTGTTGGCTCATCATTATGAGGAGCTCCTGTTGTCTCTTGTGATTTTGAGGAGATCCACTTGTCCCATCAATATGAGGGGCTCCCAATGTCTCATTACTTAG
This sequence comes from Lithobates pipiens, assembly GCF_037356315.1. Lineage (NCBI taxonomy): Eukaryota > Metazoa > Chordata > Amphibia > Anura > Ranidae > Lithobates > Lithobates pipiens. The sequence continues at coordinate 90,273,062 of NW_027507784.1, read as the reverse complement.
CCCTTGTACACACGGTCGGACATTCCGACAACCAAATCCGTCGGATTTTGTCCGACGGATTTTGTCCGAAACTGTTGCATACACACGGTCGGACAAAGTTGTCGGAAAATCTGATCGTTCAGAACGTGATGACGTTATTTCGTTACGACGGGACTACGTTCAGGCTAGTAGCCAATAGCTTTGATGTAGGAATTTGATCTGAGCATGCGTGGCACTCTGTCCGATCGGAATTCTCTACACATGATCGGAGTATGTCCGATCGGAGCATTTTGCGGGCAAGTTGGAAAACTTGGTCCGTCGGATACTCAGACGGAAACAGTCCGATGGAGCCCACACACAGTCGGAATATCCAACAAAACGGTTCGATTGGACACATTCCGTCGAAATCTCCGACCGTGTGTACAAGGGCTAAGAGGGGCTCACCATCATCCTGTCATTATGCAGGAGCCAGGCTCATATTGTACTGTCCTTATCAAGTTCTTATTGTTATTGGGGGATCCTGTTGACTTATCAGGATGAAGAGCTCCCATTATTCCATCAATACAAGGGACTCTCCTTGTCCTGACATTATGAGGGGATCCCATTGTTCCATCAATATGAGGGGTTCCCATCATTTCGTCATTATGAGGTACTCATACTATACTATCATTATGAATGGCTCCCATTATTATTAGCGGTTCCTGTTTGCTCATCACTATGTGGAGCTCCTGCTGTCTCTTGTAATGACGAGGAGATCCCATTGTCCCATCAATATGAGAGGGCTCCAGTGCCTCTTCAGTAAGTGGGGCTAATGTCTCATCAGTAAGTGGGGCTCCCGTCATCCTGTCATTACGCAGGGCTCAAATTGTACTTATGAAGTTCTTCCATTATTATGGGGGGGGGGGGGATCCTGTTGGCTTATCGTGTATTTATTCTATCAATACAAGATACTCTCCTTGCCCTGACATTATGAGGGGATTCCACTGTTCCATCAATATGAAGGGTTCCCATCATTATGAGGGACTCATACTGTACCATCATTACAAATTGTCTCTTGTGATTTCGAGGATATCCCATTTTCCCATCAAAGTGAGGGGCACCCATTGTCTCATCAGTAAAAGGGGCTCCCATCATCCTGTCGTTACTTGGGGCTCTTTATTGTACTGTCATTATGAAGTTCTTCCATAAAAGTCCTGTTGGCTTATCCCAATGAGGAGCTCCTGTTATTACTTCAATATAAGGGACTCTCGTTGCCCTGATATTACGAGGGCATCCCATTGTCCAATCAATATGAGGGGTTCCCATCATCTCGTTATTAGGAGGGACTCATACTGTGCCATCATTATCAATGGCTCCCGTTATTATGAGGAGCTCCTGTTGTTTCGTCAAGACAAGGGGCTCTCATTGTCCCGCAGTTACAAGGGGATCCCATTGTCCCATCATTACAAGGGACCTCCTTTGCTCTGCCATTAAAAGTTTCTCCCAATATCCCATAAATACAAGGTGCTCCTGTTGTTCCCTCCTTGCAAGGTCCTCCCATTTTACCATCAAGAAACGTTGGAGGAGATTTATCAAAACGGGAACAGCCAGAATCTGGAGCAGCTGTGCCTTGTAATCAATCAACTTTTAGCTTCAGCTTGTTCATTTTAGCTTTCATAGTGAAAGATAGATGCTGATTGGGATCTATGCACAGCTTCTTCAGATTCCGGCTGCTCCAGTTTTACAAAATTCTCCTATTGTATGTAAATATAACGTTGTCTTCTATCTAATGACTTCTCCTTTATCAAATGGTTGGAGTTGGTGGCCTCAATCACACAAAGTCAGCCTCAAAGCAGGCAGCTGTGCAGATTCGTTAGCTGAAACGTGGTGCTCCGGAGAATCCTTTATCATGCATGAAACTTTTTCGTTTAAAGTAGAAGCATCTTGCCTCTCTCTTTGTGCCCTGAGAGTGTCGCTGGCCAGCAGTTCTCGGGACAAGATCACTCAGAGCCCAGAGCGACCATGCCAAACTGGGCCCCCGCCCCCCAAAACTATGAGCATTATGTGTCAGCAAAAATCCCCCCCTAAAAAAATTTAGGCACTAATCTGCTTGATTACCCCCTAAGTATAAATTCCCCCTCATCCCTGTACAAATGTGCCCCCTGCTGAACTCTCCCCTCCCAGCACAAATCTCTGCCCCCTCCATCCCCCTAATCTCCCCATCACAAATGCCCCCCCCAAAAAAAATCACCCCTCCTATCACAAATTCTCCACTCCTTAAATTCCCCCTCCAAGTGCACATTTTCTCCCCCCCACTCCAAATCCCCCTTCTAGCACAACTATCCCCCCTCCTAGCACAACCCCCCCCCCCCCCCCCGATCACACCTATTAGCACGAAACCCTCCCCCCCCAAAAAAAAACATTTTTCGCCTTGTAGAAATCCTTCACCCCTCAAATTTACCTCCAAGTGCACATTCTCTCCCCCCTACTCCAAATCCCCTCCTAGCACAAATATCCCTCAATCATGTCTATTAGCACTACCCCCCCCAAAAAAAATCTCCTCCTAGCACAAATCCCCTTCCCCCCTCTACCATATCTCCCCCTCTAGCAAAAAAAAAAAAAACTGAAATTGACCCTCCTAGCACAAATCTTCTCCCATCGCTCTCAAAACACAATTACCCCAGAACTACCACTCCGAGCATACCTCCAAATCTCCCCCCCTAGAACAATACTTACTGCCTGCTGCCCCCCCCCCCAAATTCCTACTTTCATCTCAAATCCCCTTCCCCCTCAATCTCCTTGTGGTGTGCCAACCCGCCCGCCACCTCACTTGATACCGCAGTGACGATGGCAGCTGCCCCTCCTGCCCACCGATCTTGTCCCGGCCCTGCTGGCCAAGACTCACTTAGCTGCAAAAGAGGGATAGGCAGTGCCGCAGCTAGCACGCTGCACATCCGCTGAGGTCAGGCCAGGTGACTAGAGGTCTCCTGGAGGGCGGGATCCCAGGAGAACCATCCAGGAAGGCCTGGTGTGAAATTGGAAGCAAACTAAGAAATTCCTGTCACCTATCTTCCTGACCACACAGGAAGTAAAGGGAATTGTCCCCAAGGGGGACAGAGGGAGTAATAAAAATCTGGCCTTAACCCTCCCAGCTCTATCCAAAAAAAAGTTTTTGCTCGAGTTTGATTTTAACCCCAACACACACATAACGGGTGGGCATTGTACACAAGTCCCCGTTTCATCCCCTCAGCAGGACGGGTGGCTAGAACCAGATAATTTAAGCAGCACCGCGTGTGTTATTAGGAATTGGCAAGCGCTTCTGTTTTCTCTCTCATGTTTAGTTTGGAGCGCTTGGTTTTTTTGTCCTCATCACTGACATTCAGCCATCTCCCTTTACTGTGTTTAGATTCCAAAAAAAAAGACAAATCAGTGTTCTTACAAAAGCTTTTCATTTGGAATAACACCCAGAGGGAAATAATTACCGAAACATTTCTTCTTACCCTCAGCTAGTAATAAAATTAAAGAGCAACAGTCCTTCATACAAACCTCTGAGATGCAGACAGTCAATTGGTGGTTGTTGGGACAGTAAAGCCGCGTACACACGATCGGATTTTCCAACGGGAAATGTGTGATGACAGGCTGTTGGCGGAAAATCTGACCATGTGTACGCTTGTGCTGACAATTTTTGTCGGATTTTCCGTGGACAAATATTAGATTGCAGGTTTTAAAATTTTCCCCTTACAAATGTCTGTTGTTGGATTTCCCTGGGGTGTGTACACAAGTCCGTCGGACAAAAGTCCAATGTACATACACGCATGCTCGGAAGCAAGGCCGAGCCGGAAGCGGTCGGTCTTGTAAACTAGCCTTCGTAATGGAGAATCAACATTCGTGACGTCCCCACGAATAAGTCTTTTTACGACAAAACGTACGTCGGGTGGCAGACGTGCTGAGGTCATCACGATACAGCGTAGGTTGGACGGGCGATTGCATGCCGGCCGGCATTTTTTATGGGCGTTTTTACTGCTTTCTATGTACAAACACGCATGCTCGGAAGCAAGGCCGAGCCGGAAGCGATCGGTCTTGTAAACTAACCTTTGTAATTGAGAATCAACATTTGTGACGTCCCCATGTATAAGTCTTTTTACGACGAAACGTACGTCGGGTGGCCAACGTGTTGAGGTCATCACGATACAGCGTAGGTTGGACAGGCGATTGCATGCTGGCCGGCATTTTTTATGGGCGTTTTTACTGCTTTCTATGTACAAACACTCATGCTCGGAAGCAAGGCCGAGCCGGACGCGATCGGTCTTGTAAACTAACCTTCGTAATGGAGAATCAACATTCGTGACGTCCCCACGAATAAGTCTTTTTACGACGAAACGTACGTCGGGTGGCAGACGTGCTGACGTCATCGTGATACAGCGTAGGTCGGACAGGCAATTGCATGCCGGCCAGCATTTCTTGGGGCGTTTTTACTGCTTTCTATGTAAGTGTATTTTTTTACTTTTATTAAAATTTGTTATACGGAATTATGCTATGATGAGTCTTCTTTCCATTTCCCTGGGATCCGGAGTACTGCCTTTCATGTGCTGTTGTTGACGGTCCCGGCCTGTTTTATTCAATAAGGGAGCCTACTGTGATCATGGTCTGAGGAGGTGCTGTGGAGATTGACTATGGGCATGAAATCGCTTGCCTTTTGGTAAGCGCATATTTTGTGTGGTGGTTGTCACGATCCTTGGTGTTTTTTCGGTTGCACAGAAGATTGAACACTTTTTTTATTTTATTATTTTTTATTTTTAAATTATTATTACACTCCACTCATTATTACCACGATTTTTTTTTTTTATTATTATCACTATTATTTATTTTTTTTAATTTTATTTAAATTTTTATTGTTACTATTGACTTAATATTTTCTATTTTTTCATGAATTCTTATGAATTTTTACTTTTTATCAATTTAGGTATTTATTAAGTTCTCACTGGACTGTTTTTCATTTATTGGACTTTTTTATCACTTCACTGGGATTTTTCGAATTTCATTATTAACACTTATTATTTATAATTCTTTTTATAAATTATGATATGTTTGATTTAGGGGTAGATCAATTTTTCTCACTATTATTGCAATCAATTAATTTATCACTCATAGGTGTTTAATTTATTTATAGTATTTATGTATGTGCGCTGCTTTTTCCTTTTGTTATCTTATTGTGTTTTTACGTGTATCTTGTAAAACTGAGTTGTACTAGTATAGATTTAGGTTTATCGCTGTATTTATTTTTGTTTTTGAACATTGGTGACGCGGCAAATTATGAAATTTCCAAATGCAGCGCACAATTCTCTTCTTCTTTAATGGGATAATAATGAAGCTGCTTTGCTGGTGATACTGATGGAGTTATTGCAAACTAATTTTCAAAGTCTTTTTTTTTTTCTTCTAGTGATATCAAGAATAATATTATTATGTTTTTATTTAATTTTTTTGGCAAGTTACCACAACACCATTATCCCGTAGTTTTTAAGATCAAAGATACAACTATGTTGGGTTCCCTTGTCAATTTTACATTGTATTTTTTTTAAATGTAACTTCCGACTCCCAAACTGTCATTTGAAGTAAAACACACAGCCAAGTATTATTCTCCACAATTATTTTTATTGTGCATTAAAAAAAGAAAACAAATAAAATTAGACATGATATGTGCCAATAGAACTTAACCAAAAAGTGCATTCTATGCATCCAAACATATAGAAAATATACCAAATCAAATCATTATTATTCAGCCAAAAAATAAAATAAAAGCCTCATGCATGCATCCTGCTTCTTAATATAGGGGGTCAGCAATGCCAAGAGTTGGTAAAAGCAGGGGTCCGCCATCCGGAGATAATTCTGCAAATCTCCTGGAGCTCCCGCAGCAAAGGCATATGACATAATTGGTCACAATTAACCACTTCGCGGCCAGGCCAATTCTGACATTTCTCTCCTACATGTAAAATTGATAATTTTTTTGCTAGAAAATTACAGAGAAACCTCCAAACATTATATATGTTTTTTTTAGCAAAGACCCTAGAGAATACAGTGGTAGTCGTTGCAACTTTTTATCTCGCACGGTATTTGCGCAGCAATTTTTCAAACACGTTTTTTTCAGAAAAAAAAAACAGTTTCATGCTTTAAAAAAAAAAAAAAAAACAGTAAAGTTAGCCTAATTTTTTTGCATAATGTGAAAGAGGAAGATACGCCGAGTAAATAGATACCCAACATGTCCCCATAGGCGACACTTTAATTTTTTTTACTGGTTACATGTTTTGGGTTACAGAGGAGGTCTAGAGCTAGAATTATTGCTCTCGCTCTAATGTTCGCGGCGATACCTCACATGTGTGGTTTGAACACCGTTTTCATATGTGGGCGGGACTTACGTATGCGTTCGCTTCTGCGTACGAGCTCACGGGGTCAGGGACGCTTTACATTTTTTTTTTTTATTGTTAATTTTATTTTTTTAGTTTGACACTTTAAAAAAAAAATATTTGATTACTTTTATTCCTATTACAAGGAATGTAAACATCCCTTGTAATAGAAATATGGCACGATCGGACCTATTTACAGTGAGATATGAGGTCAATAAGACCCCATATCTCACCTCTAGGCTGGGAAGCCTAAAATAAAAAAAAAAAAAAAAAAAAAAAAAACGATCCTGGCTTCCCAGCCAAATCGGCGCTGTTAATTTGAATGCAGAGGCCGGGCGTGACATCATAACATCGTGCCCGGCCTCCGAACGATCATAGAGACTCCGGGGACGATCTGGTCCACCGGAAATCTCTATGGTAACTTCCGGGGGGCCGGCGGATCCTGTGACCGACTCACCGATGGAAGCGGTGAGTTGGTACAAGCACCGGAGGGCGGCGGGAGGGGACACCCCCTCCCCTCCCGTAAGAACGATCAAGCGGCGGAACAGCCAATATGATCGTTCTTATGGTGCAGGGAATCGCTGGCTGAAAACGCCGATATCGGAATGATGTCTGTGGCCTCAGGCATCATTCAGATATACCGCCACAAAGCCCATGACGTCAATAGACGTAGTATGGGCGCCAAGTGGTTAATAAAGCAACCAATTTTAAGTCCATGAACTCCTCCTCCTCCTGTTCCTGGACTGGGGTCAAAGCAATAACTCCAAGGCCAATAATAAATAACACGTTATCTCCTCCGATTCCGCAACATGGCTGGTTGACGAACAGCCGTTCAGAAACGAACTGAAAAGAGAGAAATGAAAAGTGCGAAGCAACACTCACCAAACTTCTACCAACATGAAATTAGCAGAAGGAGCTCAAAGGGTGGCGCTAAAGAGCTTAAAAACCATGTAGTACATCACTAAGTTCGTGTTTGTTGGCCGACAATTGTGTGGCCATGTGTTTGCAAGACAAGTTTGGGCCAACGCCCTTCAGACAAAAGTCTGCGGTTTTGTTGGCCAACAATCCAATCGTGTGCACGAGGGCTTTAGGCTTCCTGCTTTATGGTCCAGCGGCAGGTCCCCATTAACCCTTTCACTGCAAGAGCCGTTTTTTTTCCCCCGCACATGTTAAAATCTTTTTAGGCCTGAAGATTACTTAAAACCACCAAACATTATACACTATATTGTCAAAAGTATTGGGACACTTGCCTTTACACGCACACGAAAATTAAACGCATCCCAGTCTTAGTCCGTAGGGTTCCATATTGAGTTGGCCCACCCTTTGCAGCTATAACAGCTTCAAGTCTTCTGGGAAGGCCGTCCACAAGGTTTAGGAGTGTGTCTATGGGAATGTTTGACTGTTCTTCCAGAAGGGCATTTGTGAGGTCAGGCACTGATGTTGGACGAGAAGGCCTGGTTTGCAGTCTCTGCTCGAATTCATCCCAAAAGTGTTCTATCGGGTTGAGGTCAGGGCTCTGTGCAGGCCAGTCATGTTCCTCCACGGCAAACTCGCTCATCCATTGTGTAGAGGGTATAGGGTAATAGGGATTGCTGTGTGTAGACTTCCCTGGGCTTTTTCCCTTTTTTATCTTGCAGCCAGTTACTAAGGGTTTTCACATGACCAACCGTGTTCTCATCCGCTCATTTCCAATAATCAATCCAGGGTTTTTTGTTTTGTTTTTTGGTATTTATCGATGGAACTTGGATAGGAGAAGGGAATAGTGGGATACTCCAACTGGAACTAATTACAAATGAGGACAACTCTCACTCGGCCGAGCAAGGTAGATGTGGTAACAAACTTTCTGCTATACCATACAACGTGTACATACCATACAACAATTTGGGAAGAATAAATCCTTTGCTTTGCTCGCGCAGCAGACTTGATGAAGCTGGTTATCTTCAGGACAACTCGCTAGCATCCCCTTTAACTGACACCTATCTGCTGACTCTACTAGCTGAAGGGGCCTTCACAGGACAGGCCCAATGAAACCGATCTGTACTCACTGTAGGTGAATCGGATCCTTCCTAGTGTGTCTTCCTTCCAGGGCATCTGTATTGCAGTTGTACTCAGATTTAGGCCCTCAGGTAGGGTTGCCACCTGTCCGGGATTCGCCCGGACAGTTCGGGTTTGGAATCATGTGTCCGGGTTTCAGACTGCCTGAAACCCGGACACATTATTCAGACTGGACTATTGCTTTCCAGTAGGTTTGCTGGCTGCATTTGTCTAAGCTGAGAGTGTCTGTTACATTCTCTTTCATGCTGCCCAAAGCCAACACTAACAACCCCCCCATGCAACAAACACACACACAGACGAGAGAGGGCTTGATCTGCACCTCTTCCTTCCACCCTACCCCTCTGTGTCTGCCCACGCTCCTTAGAAAAGGAAAGTGCGGGCTGGAAATTTGAAGTATAGCAGCCTCAGATACATCTGGGTGAAAGGTGCTGACTGCCAAGGGATGAGTGAGCTCACCATCCATCCCTGTCTGTGACTAAAGTCTCCCCCTTCTCTCTCCTGCCTCTGAGTGAGTACACCAAGGTAAATCAGGGTTTTCAGAGCACCCCATACATCAGAGTCCCCCTTTACACCAGAGGCCACAGTGTTTCTTCTTTAATCAGAGTCCTCTCCGCACATCAGAGTTCTCAGTGTTCCCCCTTAGATCAGGGTTCCCAGAGCATCCCTTATGTCAGAGTCCCCAGAGTTCTCCCTTACATCAGAGTCTGCAGAGTCCCCCCTTACAGGGAACTCTGCGAATTCAGATGTAAAAGGGGAATTATGTGGACTCTGATGTAAAGGGGGCTCTTGTTATCAACTTCATATGATTAGAAATGGTATTTAGTAGCAAAATATATGTATAGTTTATACTATAAAAAAACAAATTGCTGTGCGCCACTAAAGTGTTTGGGTTTGACTTGAAGAAAAGGAGGCAACCCTACCCTCAGGTCAGAGGGTAGGGTCTACAGAGGAGGGGCAGCTGCCCCCTCCCTCCAGGACCCCGCTCTCCAGCTAAAGACCCCAAGCACATGTGCCCTCAACATATATACAGTCACCCAGCATGCATTGAGGCACTTTCCTCTGCCAATGGCTGGGGCTGTAACTAACCCTGTGCTCTCATTGGTCAGATTTCCTGCCCACTGTCCAATATGCACCTCTATTGGACCATTGTGAAACATTCAGACAACACAAGCAGCACCTGAGCAACGTGAGCAGACCCTATCAATGGATCAATGCTCCCTGGTAGGCAGAGTGCATCTAAATTGACCTGACAGTCATCCTGGTCAGCAGAAAAACCCAAAAACTATTAGACATGGGCACCGTCAATAAATTCGTTTTGTTCTGTTTCGTTACGGTTCGTATTAAAATTAATTCGTATTTCGTGTCCGAAATTCCGTTTAGTTTCGTATGAAATACGAATTGTCGTTAGGTTCGTTAATTTGTATGAACGTTCGTTACGATGAATTTAAAGACAAAAATATACCTCAATATGACAGTCAATGCTAATGGAAATTTGGTTTTTATCCGAAATACAAAATTCCGTTGAAGAATTTCCTATCCGAAATACGAATTTTCATTAGATGAGAAAGAGAGAAGAGGATTGTCTGCCATGCACCGCTGGTCCAGTTTTCGCCTGCTCCTCCTGGGGCTGCTTATTATGAGGGGCTCCCACCAGCAGCCCCAGGAGGAAGTCGGCACAGCACAGGGATGGTGGGAGCCCTTAGTGGGGGTTAAAACCACCCCGCTAGTGGCCGAATAGCGGCGCACCGCCCCAGTGTGAAAAGGGCCTTAGAGTGCAGACTGTGAGCCAGGCCTTTTTGTCCAACATCAGTGCCTGACCTCACAAATGCGCTTCTGGAAGAACGGTCAAACATTCCCATAGACACACTCCTAAACCTTGTGGACGGCCTTCCAAGAAGAGTTGAAGCTGATATAGCGGCAAAGGGCGGGCCAACTCCATATTGAACCCTACGGACTAAGACTGGGGATGCCATTAATGTTAATGTGCGTGTAAAGGCAGGCATCCCAATACTTTTGGTGAAATAGTGTAGCTGCCACAATTGTTTTAGTGGTGGAATTGGATGACAAGATAGATTCCTCATTGGCCAACTTTACAAGCTGAAGCTGGCTAAAAAAGTAATTGGGTGGAGGAGCCTTATCCGTAGGGATGAGAGCCAATGAGATTTCATTGCCCCTGATAGTTTGGTGAAAAATGCGAGATTTTGCCAAAAAGGTTGCCATTTTTGCGAAATGCATTAATATCAATGAGGAAGGTGAAACAGGAAAGAAGGGGAGCAGGCGGGATCACTGAATATTTCTATTCTATAGAATTTCTATTTTATTCTATATTATATGTAAATGAAGTAAAAAAAAAAAAAGAAACAGGATAGATTTACCAAGGACCCTTACGGTTACAGAAGCTTCTTTCATCCATTCCGGGCCAGTTCCTATGCCAAAAATAAATAATATAAAAAAAAAAAAAAAAAAAAAAAAAAAGGTTAAAAACACAAATAGAAAGTAAAAAAAAAAAAAAAGGCAAAACTACTCTTGGCACAACTAAAACAAAAACACATAAAGGTCTTTTTTTAATTTTTTTTTGCAAGCAAATTTTTTACATTTACATTTTTGGCGAAGTCAATCTTCCTGAAGTCACTTCCGCTTGTCCCAACTTATCAGCTGGAGTGATGCACGGAGTCGGACCATCTGGCTCCCTCTAGTGGCAACAGAAGAAAACATTCAGAAGAGCTCAGTCTATGTATTAGCACTTCAGCTCTGGAAAAATGTACCCCCCCCCCTTTTGTGATACGCCACTGCATTATTTTAACTGAAAATTGCGCGGTCGTGCGACACTGTACCCCAATAAAGCGTATGTCATTTTTTTCCCACAAATAGAGCTTTCTTTTGGTGGCATTTGATCACCTCTGCAAGTTTTTTTTTTTTTTTTTTGCCCTATAAACAAAAAAAAAAATTGCGACAATTTTGAAAAAAATGTATAATTTTTTTTTTTTACTTTCTGCTATAAAACATATCCAATTAAAAAAAACTTTGTTTTTACCCCCGTATTCTATATTTACTTGCATGTCTGTTTATTACCTAAGTCGTATATTGGTTGAGTTGGGATAACAGAGCGGAGGCTCTATATTTATTTCTGCAGATGTACTGCCATTTGAATTACTGCTGATTTCTTTGCCCGCTTGTATATTAAAGTGTTAGACACTCTGCTGTATACTGTGACACTGATGTTCCTGGGACTCTTTTCTGTGCTGGTTAGAAAACGTTCTCTTTGATTTAAAAAAAAAAATGCTTAATGGAAAAAAAAAAAAATTTAACAAAATCTAAAATTTTCATCAATTTAGGCCAATATGTATTCTGCTACATATTTTTGGTTAAAAAAATCCCAATAGACGTATATTGATTTGTTTACGTAAAATGTATAGCATCTACAAACTACGGGACATATTTATGGATTTTTTATTTTTTTTTACTAGTAATGGTGGCGATCAGTGACTTTTTGCTGGATATTGCAACAGACAAACTGAACAGTAACTGACACTTTTTTTTGGAACCAGTGACGTGAATACAGTGATCACTGCTAAAAATATGCACTGTCACTGTACTAATGACACTGGTTGTTGCTGACCCTTTTCTAAAAAAAAAAATGCTAGTTACCTGGTTGTCTCTGATTTCTTAATCACACACCAAGAACAAGTGCGCTGTAAACTAAAGTCACAGAAAATTCAGAATTGCTTTTCCTGGCGCCAACATGGAAGCATACTACTACTACCGGTACTACTACTACTACTACTACTACTACATGTATGCCACAGTGGAGCCAGGAAAGGAAAATTATGGGAAGTATTTGATACAATTTTCTGTTATCTCTGCATCTGTTAGAGGCCAGAGACTCAGGATGTATAGAAGCCAGAATGTACAGAGGCATCGCAGCCGGACAGACAGCAGGAAGGTTTCGGCAGGAGCAAACAGTGATAAGCGGAGACCTTCTTTAACCTTAAGGGTCCCTCTACAGCATAGAGTTGCGGTAAAGTGAGCATTAACCCACGCATCGCCACAATGCACGGCAAAGCAACGTTAAATGCGTCGTGGTGCCATTGATTTTGAAGTCGATTTTGAATGACACCCCAGGGCACTAAGACCCCTTTCACACCACACCGCCCATAGCGTCACTATACCGGCAGATTTGCGGCGCATTTCGGCCGCTAGCGGGATGCTTTTACCCCCGCTAGCGGCCCAGAAAGGGTTAAAACCGCCGGCAATATGCCACAATATGCCGCAATAGCGGCGTTTTGCCAGCGGTATTACAGCGCTGTCCCATTGATTTCAGTGGGGAGCAGCGGTGGAGGAGCGGTAAACACACCGCTCCTTCACCGCTCCAAAGAATCTGCTGGCAGGACTTTTCCCTGACGTCCTGCCAGCGCACCGCTCCAGTGTGAAAGCTCTCGGGCTTTCACACTATAGACAATGGTGCAGCTTTTTTAGGGCGGATTGCAGGCGCTATTTCTAACGCTATAGCACCTGCAAAACGCCCTGGTGTGACAGGGGTCTTAGGCAACACGGAATAGACTGTGCACGTTGCAAGTGCAGTTGCACCCTACAAGAGCATACGCTCCAGAGCTTAGTAAATGAGGGGAAGCTCTGCTGACTTCCATCATCATATTACGTGCAAACAAAAATGCTGTTTTTTTGTTTTTTCTTTGCATGTATTCGGGTATCCCTTGCAAAGTAAAGCTGGACTTCATTTACTGAGCTCTGGAGCCAATGCCCTTATATAGTGCAATTGCACTTGCAAAGTGCACAGTCTATTTGCCTTTAGTAAATCAACCCCTATATGTGTGCACTGGGCTCCAGCCCCCTCCCTCTACCACAATTGGAGATTATATATAAATATATATATATCTCCATAATAATCTCCAATTGTGGTAGAGGGAGGGGGCTGGAGCCCAGTGCACACATATAGGGGTTGATATTAAAAAAGCACTTAAAAAAAATATATTATTTAATTATATATATATATATAATGCTTTTTTCATTTTTTTTGTGCTCCTTCTTCACTTAGGTGAGAATGCTGTTGCGCACACATACGCAGATGTACGGAAAGACTCTCCCTGGCTTCGGGGTCTAGACCTTTGGCACATCTGCGCATGTACAGGTTTCTATATGCATGTGTACAAGGACCAACAATGGGGTACTATCCCTCCCACTGACACCAACGACATGGCACTGTTCCTTCCACTCACATAAATTAAGGGGTGCTCTTTCTTCCAATGATGGGGCACTATTTTTCCCACCGACACCAATGATGGGGCACTATTTCTCCCACAGACACCAATGATGGGGCACTATTTCTCCCACAGACACCAATGATGGAGCACTATTTCTCCCACAGACACCAATGATGGGGCACTATTTTTCCCACAGACACCAATGATGGGGCACTATTTCTCCCACAGACACCAATGATGGGGCACTATTTCTCCCACAGACACCAATGATGGGGCACTATTTCTCCCACAGACACCAATGATGGGGCACTATTTCTCCCACAGACACCAATGATGGGGCACTAGGCTTGTGTAATTTGCTTTGTAACAAATCGATATTTGGCCAAATGTTGCATCTTTCAGACTTTTGGATGCACAAAAGAAATGATAGCGGATATAACGAATGAATTCAACATGATTCAGTAGTTCGTTAAAGATGTAATGAAATAAAAGGTCGACTCAAAGTAAATCTTACAGTCCAATCAGCTGGTTCATTTTGTGCTGGAGGTTGGATTACTGGCAAAGCACATTCCTGAGAGCTGAGTGAGACGGGGGATGTATTGTGTTTGAGCCGAGGAGAAGAGATATTGTCATTGTGTGTGTTAAAAGATTCAATAAACAAACTACTATATATATATATATATATATATATATATATATATATATATATATATATATATATATACATATACACATACATAAATATTGAATATTCCAATGATGGGGCACTATTCCTCCCACTGATACCAATGCTGGGGCACTATTCCTCCCACTGATACCAATGATGGGGCACTATTCCTCCCACTAATACCAATGATGGGGCACTATTCCTTCCACTAATACCAATGATGGGGCACTATTCCTTCCACTAATACCAATGATGGGGCACTATTCCTTCCACTAATACCAATGATGGGGCACTATTCCTTCCACTAATACCAAAGATGGGGCACTATTCCTTCCACTAATACCAATGATGCGGCACTATTCCTCCCACTAATACCAATGATGGGGCGCTATTCCTTCCACTAATACCAATGATGGGGCGCTATTCCTCCCACTAATACCAATGATGGGGCGCTATTCCTTACACTTATACCAATGATGGGGCACTATTCCTCCCACTAATACCAATGATGGGGCGCTATTCCTTCCACTAATACCAATGATGGGGCACTATTCCTCCCACTAATACCAATGATGGGGCGCTATTCCTTCCACTAATACCAATGATGGGGCATTATTCCTCCCACTAATACCAATGATGGGGCGATATTCCTTCCACTAATACCAATGATGGGGCATTATTCCTCCCACTAATACCAATGATGGGGCGCTATTCCTTACACTTATACCAATGATGGGGCGCTATTCCTTCCACTAATACCAATGATGGGGCGCTATTCCTTCCACTAATACCAATGATGGGGCGCTATTCCTCCCACTAATACCAATGATGGGGCGCTATTCCTTACACTTATACCAATGATGGGGCACTATTCCTCCCACTAATACCAATGATGGGGCGCTATTCCTTCCACTAATACCAATGATGGGACACTATTCCTTCCACTTATACCAATGATGGGGCGCTATTCCTTCCACTAATACCAATTATGGGGCATGGTTTACTCCCACAGACCATGGGGAGTTTTCTACTCTAACACTGGCCCGGTGACACATGCACCATCACGTCATCAGGGGCGCAGCTGCAATAACCCGGAAGTGACTGCCAGTCCCTGATAACATAAGTAAAGAAGATGGCAACACGAGACCCGGCATGCGGCGGCGGAATAGCGGGTTGCAGCCGGACAACGCTGGGTTCCATGGACGTGTACGTATATTTTTAGGATGATCTTTCTTTGCATGTTTGATCTCTTTGTACTAAAAGAAACCATAAAGACATTTTTTTGCAAATTCTTCAGTGAAGAACCACCTGGACTAAAAAGCGTTTTTTTTTTAGCGCAGCCTTCGGTTTCTTTTTAACCATCTCCTACAAGCGGTCCGGGTCTCGGATGAACCTCTCCAGCTTGGAGTGATGAGGATGACGAGATCCCTTTAATAATGTCTGCTGAGTGGTAGGCACCTGCAGAGATCTCCCCTGTCCTTTCTTTGCGGCACACCGCCCCCCCTCCCCCCTCCCCCCCCTCTGCTGAAGAATCAAAGGGATTATTTGATGGTGGCCCCACCCCCCCCTGGGCCCGCAGATCTGATAAGCGCTTACACCTGTACCTCTGTCTGGAGCCGCACCGCACACTGCGCTGGGAAGGCCTGGGAGAAGATTCTGACATTTCAGCACCAGTTATCTGTTAGCTGCGGAGAGACGGCTTCTCAGGTGCAGAGGGACGATTCGCAAGCCCACCCGTACCCATCAATTATTTATTGTTCCGGGGGCCCTGCCCAGCTGCCGGAGCCCAAGAGCTGGTGAATCCTAGGGGCCCACATTGGTGCGTTGTGGCAATGCTCAGTAAAACACGAGCGTTAATGAATGACGCCGCAACGCATGGCATCGTACCCGCTCTGTATACAGTGTCTTGTGGTGCCATTGATTGTGAATGGCACCCAATTGTACTGTACAGTGGAGTCTAGGGATGCCCCAATACCTTTTCTCAAGTACTCACCGATACCAATTAACGGTACAATTTTTTTGTGTCCTGCGTGGAGCCAATTCACATTCACTATGTTGTCAAAACTATTGGGACACCTGCCTTTACACGAACATGAACTTTAATGGCATCCCAGCCTTAGTCCGTAGGTTGAGTTGGCCCACCGTTTGCAGGTATAACAGCTTCACCTCTTCTGGGAAGGCCGTCCACAAGGTTTAGGAGTGTGTCTATGGGAATGTTTGACCATTCTTCCAGAAGGGCATTTGTGAGGTCAGGCACTGATGTTGGATGAGAAGGCCTGGCTTGCAGTCTGCACTCTAATTCATCCCAAAGGTGTTCTATGGGGGTTGAGGTCAGGACTCTGTGCACTCCACCCCAAACTCGCTCATCCATGTCTTTATGGACCTTGCTTTGTGCACTGGTCCAAATCATTTGGTGGAGGGGGAATTATGGTATGGGGGTTGCTGTTCAGGGGTTAGGCTTGGCGTCTTAGTTCCAGTGACGGGAACTCTTATGCCGCGTACACACGACCGGACTTACCGTCAGAAAAGGTCAGACGGAATCATTTCATCAGATATTCCGATCGTGTGTGGGGTTCATCAAACTTTTTTTTTTTTTTTTAATTCTGACGGACCTAGAAATAGAACATGTTTTAAATCTTTCTGATGGAATCAATTCCTATCGTATGTCATCACATTCTAAATGAATGGACTTTGCTGTGATCGTGTGTAGGCAAGTCCGTTTCAGCGGAACTCCGTCAGAAAAACCGTCAGAGTTTATTTTGACGGAAAAACCGGTCATGTGTACGCGGCATTAAGGCGTCAGCATACCAAGACATTTTGGACAATTTCATGCTCCCAACTTTCTAGGAATAGTTTGGGGATGGCCCCTTCCTGTTCCAACATGACTGTGCACCAGTGCACAAAGCAAAGTCCAACACGATAGAATACCTTTGGGTTGGACCTTGCTTTGTGCACTGGTGTTGAGCCAGACCTTCTCGTCCAACATCAGTGCCTGACCTCACAAATGCACTTCTGGAAGAATGGTCAGACATTCCCATAGACACACTCCTAAACCTTGTGGACGGCCTTCCCAGAAGAGTTGAAGCTGTTATAGCTGCAAACCCTACAGATGCTATTAAAATTCATAGTTAGTAAGGTTGAGTAAAGACACCAGTCCATCCAGTTCAACCTGAGTGAGCGTCTACAATTGTCCCTATCCCTGTACATTGCACACTCACATTGGTCCCTACCTTCAAGGAGCCCACAATTCAAGGTCCCCATTCATGTACTAGGGCCAATTTTCCTACCATCATGTCTTTGTAATGTGGGAGGAAACCCACGCAGGCACAGGGAGAACATGCAAACTCCAGGCAGGTAGTGTCGTGGTTGGGATTTGAACCAGCGACCCTTTTTACTGCTAGGAGAGAGTGCTAACCACTACACCACTCCATGTGTGTGTGTAAAGGCAGGTGCCCCAATACTTTTGGTAATATAGTGTATGTATACATATTGACTTAAGC
The DNA here is from genome assembly GCF_037356315.1 of Lithobates pipiens. Lineage (NCBI taxonomy): Eukaryota > Metazoa > Chordata > Amphibia > Anura > Ranidae > Lithobates > Lithobates pipiens. Next base: position 90,255,262 of record NW_027507784.1, on the reverse strand, counting down.
AGCATTCCATAACATTCTAGACAAAATGTGGGATGAATAGAGGTTCATATGGCAGTCATCACAGTACATCTGAAAAGGGATAAATATCGGATCGATTGGATTGTTGGCCAACAAAACCATGGACTTTTGTCCAAAGGATGTTGGCCCAAACTTGTCTTACAGACACACGGCCACACAAATGTTGGCCAACAATTATGAACTACATTGTTTTTAAGCCCTTTAGCATCACCCTTTGGGCTCCTTCTGCTAATTTCATGTTAGTAGAAGTTTGGCGAGTGTTGCTTCGCGCTTTTCTTTTTGCACTTTTCAGTTCGTTTCTGGACGGTCATTCATCAACCAGACATGATGCGGAGGAGATAACGTGTTATTTATTATTGGCCTTGGAGTTATTGCTTTGACATTATTTTTTTGGTTGAATAATAATGATTTGATTTGGTATATTTTCTATATTTTTGGATGCATAGAATGCACTTTTTGGTTAAATTCTATTGGCAGATATCATGTCTAATTTTATTTGTTTTCTTTTTTTAATACACAATAAAAGAATTGTGTAGAATAATACTTGTCTGTATGTTTTACTTCAAATGACAGTTTGGGAGTCGCAGTTACATTTAAAAAAAATACAATGTAAAATTGACAAGGGACACCAACATAGTTGTATCTTTGATCTTATAAACTACGGAATAATGGTGTTGTGGTAACTTGACCAAAAAAACAAAAACAAAAACAAAAAAAAACATAATAATATTAATCTTGATATCACTAGAAAAAAAAATAGGCCTTTGAAACTTCGTTTGCAATAACTCCATCAGTATCACCAGCAAAGCAGCTTCATTATTATCCCATTAAAGAAGAAGAGAATTGTGCGCTGCATTTCCAGATTTCATAATTTTCCATGTTACGAATGTCAATTCTCCATTACGAACGCTAGTTTACAAGACCGACCGCTTCTGTTTCCGAGCGTGCGTGTTTGTACTTTTGTCCGACGGACTTGTGTACACACGATCGGAAAATCCATTTGTCCGCGGAAAATTTTAAAACCTGCGATCCAACATTTGTCCGTGGAAAATCCGACAACTATTGTCCGATGGAGCGTACACATGGTTGGATTTACCGCCAACAGCCCGTCATCACACAATTCCCGTCGGAAAATCCGATTGTGTGTACGAGGCTTGTGTGTGATGTGTTTGGTTGTACAAACCTGCCCTATATATGTGCCTTGTCTGCTCATCCCCAATCCGGGCCCTGGTGGCATAGCTTCCAACTGTCCCTGATTTGGAGCAATGTCCCTCTGTCCCTCTTTCCTTTTCATTTGTCCCTCATTTTGGTCTGGTCTATATATAAAATGCACTTTTTATCTTTCAAAAAAGTGTTTCCCAGTGCTGAACCTTTCATCCAAATTCTAAATTGCTGCATTTGTACATTTTAAAAGCCAATATAAAGGAATAGTAGTGGCAAAAAAAAAAGCACATGCGGATTTAACTAACCTTTTTTTTGGGTTAATTCTCCTTTAAATGGGGTGTGGCAGGGGGCGTGTCCTATGCCTACATACGTTTGCTAGTAGGTGTCCCTCATTCCCATCTCAAAATGTTGGGACATGTGCTGGTGGTGCCCAGCTGTATTTGGGTGCAGGTGTTTAGTCTATAGAATAAAAGGTGACGTCGGCCAGCACAGAGGGGTCAATTAGTCGGTGGACAGCTGAGCCGGGACCTTTGCCCCCCTCCCCCGTTTTCTTCCTTCTGATGGTCATTCGCAAAACAGGAAAGAGGGACCTGACATGCGTACCCAGCCAGTGTTGCCAAAACACATACAATGACACAAAGAAATTCTGCCACATAAAGGCCAAGTATGCGCTGCAATGTCACGTCCCCTGCCAGGGCTCAGGAGATCTGGAAAGCCAAAACAAAAGATGTAAAAGAGATAATAGAAAAACGCTTTTCATCAAGGTGCAGAAAATGACGTCATTTGTATGAATGTGTCTGTGTCTTTTTTTTTTCTTATCTGATTTCAATGGCCACTATGATCCGCTAAAAGAAACTTACAAACAATTGTTCTGTTTTTTTTTACTTATTTATATATATATATATATATTATTATTATTTTACAGGGCAGAAAGGCAGTTTTGCAATGGAGAATATTGCTGCAAATACATTTTATTAATATTTTTTTTTATCAGATTTAACATCTGCTATTTTCCACTAAAGGAAACTTACAAACAATTGTTCTATTTTTTTGTTTTTTTTTACTTATTTTTATATTTAGTTTTTTTTATATATTTTTTTGTATATATATTATATATATATATATATATATATATATATATATATATATATATATATATATATATATATATATATATTTTTTTTTTATATATTATTATTTTACAGGACAGAAAGGCAGTTTTGCAATGGAAAAATATTGCTGCAAATACATTTTATTATTATTATTTTTTTTTTTATCAGATTTAACATCTGCTATTTTCCGCTAAAGGAAACTTACAAACAATTGTTCTATTTTTTGGGTTTTTTTTTACTTATTTTTATATTTAGTTTTTTTTATATATATATTTTTTGTATATATATATATATATATATATATATATATATATATATATATATATATATATATATATATATATATATATATATATAATTTTTTTTTTATATTATTATTTTACAGGACAGAAAGGCAGTTTTGCAATGGAAAAATATTGCTGCAAATACATTTTATTATTATTATTTTTTTTTTATCAGATTTAACATCTGCTATTTTCAGCTAAAGGAAACTTACAAGCGATTGTTCTATTTTTAAAAAAAATTTTAGGAATAAAAATGACATGAACATAACATACAAATATTCAACATACTGTATAGCAGGGGTCTCCAAACTTTTCATTGTCCTTCAGACATTAGGAGGGCCAACCCGTGGCCAGCAGTGATAGAAAATGACCCGGGTCCAGCATCAGTCAAAATAAATATGGCCTCAGGGTTCAGGGCTGGACTGGGACACAAATTTGGCCCTGGACTTCATCCAGACCAGCCCACTTTAATTTTGCAAACAAGCACAAAAACAGTATATAAAACTATACTTAATTGTGCAAAAAAACATAAGTAGCATAACATAAGGCGTCCTCACTAACCTCTTTTATTATTTCACTTATTCTCCTCTTTATTTTTCTCATCTTTCTCACATCACTGTGTGAAGTTGAGGGCAAGTCGCGCAGCTATTACTTTGTCACTGAAACCGGCCCACTGAGCCATCGGCCCACCGGGAAACTCCCTGTAGTCCCAATGGCCAGTACATGCTTGTCAGGGTTGGTGGTCAATAGGAGGAATAGTGCCCCATTATTGATGTTAGTAGGAAGAATAGCGCCCCATTATTGGTGTTAGTAGGATGAATAGTGCGCTATTATTGGTGTTAGTAGGAAGAATAGTGCCCCATTATTGGTGTTAGTAGGAGGAGTAGTGCCCCATTATTGGTGTTAGTAGGAAGAATAGGGCCCCATTATTGGTGTTAGTAGGAAGAATAGTGCCCCATTATTGGTGTTAGTATCAGGAATAGTGCCCCATTATTGGTGTCAGTAGGAACAATAGTGCCCCATTGCTGGTATTAGTAGGAAGAATAGTACCTCGTATCATTGGGAGGAATAGTACCCCAAGGGCCAGGTACAGGTAAGCAAAGGGCCACATTTTGCCCTCGGGCCACATTTTAGAGACCCATGCTGTATAATATCAAAATGAATCACATATAAGTGTATACATATAAACTGAGAAACCAAAAAGTGCTTGAGTGGTCTTCGCATAGAAGATTGTGAATCCCAAAGATCCTCAAAGCTTTTCAGCACTGGAACCAGTGGCGGTGCGTCCATAAGGGCGCACGGGCGCCACTCCATCTCTCCAGACACCCCCTCTATGACCAATGGATAGATTCATGCATTGCACGAATCTACGAATCTATCCACGGCTGCCACTGTCACCCCCTATTCAAGCGCCCGGCTCCTTTTCGGGCTCCGGGCGACTGAATTACAGCGGCGGGGGGCACCTGATTAGAGTCATAGGCTCTAATAGGCATCAAAAAAGGTGACCTGCGAGGGCCATACGCATTGGTCTTAACTGAAAAAAATAAATAAAATTTTAATATATTTTTTGAGGATATTATAGCAAAAAGTAAAAAATATTGCTTTTTTTTCAAAATTGTTGCTCTTTTTTTGTTTATAGCGCAAAAAAAAACAAAAAACGCAGAGGTGATCAAATACCACCAAAAGAAAGCTATATCTGTGGGAAAAAAAGGACGTCAATTTTGTTTGGGTGCAGCGTCACACGGCCGCGCAATTGTCAGTTAAAGTGATGCAGTGCCGAATCGCAAAAAAGTGCTCTGGTCAGGAAGGGAGGTAAAATCTTCTGGGGCTGAAGTGGTTAAAGGCCATACATTTATTTTAAGGGGGTAGCTCAGGCACATAAAAAAATAAATAAAATAAGTGAGGTCCTCCTAAAAGTCCATAAAAGCCCCTAATGAAAACGTGACCTGGAAAGGGGGGAGGGGACAAGCATTCATACCCCCCTCCTGAACTATACCAGGGCTCATCCCCACAGCCCTGGCTGGTGAATGTTGGGGTCTCACAGGAACGAATACCTCTATTAATTTACAAAACAAAGTTGCAACCTAGAAATATAGACGCCTAAACAGTTGATAAGTTGTAAATCCATCATCAATCACAATGCCGCCATCTGCTGAGTCACGGAAAAAAGAAAAAAAAAGGTGACGCGGTGCACATGACCCATCCCGATAATATCACTAGCCAAAAGACAACTCGTTCAGCAAGAATGACGTCTGGGCCCCTTCCTCTCTGGATTTTGCACAAGTGGGGATGTACAACAGGTTTTTGGGTCCCAAAAGCTCTGAGGCACATCTGCGAAAGTACGCATGTGCTGTTTTGCCAGTACATCAAATTGCACATACTGGTTTTCCAGTACATCTGCACACGTGCTGGTTTCCCATTACATCTATGCACGTCCCAGTTTCCAAGTACATCTATGCACGTGCTGGTTTCCCATTCCATCTATGCACATGCTGGTTTCCCATTCCATCTATGCACGTGTTGGTTTTCCATTCCATCTATGCACGTACTGGTTTACCATACCATCTATGCATGTGCTAGTTTCCCATTCCATCTATGCACGTGCTGGTTTCCCATTCCATCTATGCACATGCTGGTTTCCCATTCCATCTATGCACGTGTTGGTTTTCCATTCCATCTATGCACGTGCTGGTTTACCATACCATCTATGCACGTGCTGGTTTCCCATTCCATCTATGCACATGCTGGTTTCCCATTTCATCTATGCACGTGCTGGTTTCCCATTCCATCTATGCATGTGCTGGTTTCCCATACCATCTATGCACGTGCTGGTTTTCCATTCCATCTATGCACGTGCTGGTTTACCATACCATCTTTGCATGTGCTGGTTTCCCATTCCATCTATGCACGTGCTGGTTTACCATACCATCTTTGCATGTGCTATGTGCTGGTTTCCCATTCCATCTATGCACGTGCTGGTTTCCCATTCCATCTATGCACGTGCTGGTTTCCCATTCCATCTATGCACATGCTGGTTTCCCATTCCATCTATGCACGTGTTGGTTTTCCATTCCATCTATGCACGTGCTGGTTTACCATACCATCTATGCACGTGCTGGTTTCCCATTCCATCTATGCACATGCTGGTTTCCCATTTCATCTATGCACGTGCTGGTTTCCCATTCCATCTATGCATGTGCTGGTTTCCCATACCATCTATGCACGTGCTGGTTTTCCATTCCATCTATGCACGTGCTGGTTTACCATACCATCTTTGCATGTGCTGGTTTCCCATTCCATCTATGCACGTGCTGGTTTACCATACCATCTTTGCATGTGCTGGTTTCCCATTACATCTATGAACATGCTGGTTTCCCATTCCATCTATGCACGTGGTGGTTTCCCAGTCCATCTATGCACGTGCTGGTTTCCCATTATAACTATGCAAGTGCTGATTTCCTATTCCATCTATGCACGTGCTGGTTTCCCATTCCAGCTATGCGTGTGCTGATTTCCTATTCCATCTATGCACGTGCTGGTTTCCCATTCCAGCTATGCGTGTGCTGGTTTCTCATTCCATCTATGCACGTGCTAGTTTCCCATTCCATCTATGCACGTGCTAGTTTCCCATTCCATCTATGCATGTGCTGATTTCCCATTCTATCTTTGCATGTGCTGGTTTCCCATTCCATCTATGCATGTGCTGGTTTCTCATACCATCTTTGCATTTGCTGATTTCTCATTACATCAATGCACGTGCTGGTTTCCCATACCATCTTTGCATGTGCTGGTTTCTTATTACATCTATGCACGTGCTGGTTTCCCATTACATCTATGCACCTGCTGGTTTCCCATTCCCTCTATGCACGTGCTGGTTTCCCATTCCATCTATGCACGTGCTGGTTTCCCATACCGTCTCTGCACGTGCTGGTTTCCCATTACATCTATGCACGTGCTGGTTTCCCATTACATTTATGCACGTGCTGGTTTCCCATTACATTTATGCACGTGCTGGTTGCCCAGTACATCTATGAACATGCTGGTTTATCATTCCATCTATGTACCTGCTGATTTCCCAGTACATCTATGCAGCTGCCGGTTTCCCAGTACATCTATGCATATACTGGTTTCCCATTCCATCTATGCATGTGCTGGTTTCCCAGTCCATCTATGCACATGCTGATTTCCCATTACAACTATGCAAGTGCTGATTTCCTATTCCATCTATGCACGTGCTGGTTTCCCATTCCAGCTATGCGTGTGCTGGTTTCTCATTCCATCTATGCACGTGCTAGTTTCCCATTCCATCTATGCATGTGCTGGTTTCCCATTCTATCTTTGCATGTGCTGGTTTCCCATTCCATCTATGCATGTGCTGGTTTCTCATACCATCTTTGCATGTGCTGGTTTCTCATTACATCTATGCACGTGCTGGTTTCCCATACCATTTTTGCATGTGCTGGTTTCTTATTACATCTATGCACGTGCTGGTTTCCCATACCATTTTTGCATGTGCTGGTTTCCCATTACATCTATGCACGTGCTGGTTTCCCATTACATCTATGCACGTGCTGGTTTCCCATACTGTCTCTGCATGTGCTGGTTTCCCATTCCATCTATGCATGTGCTGGTTTCCCATTCTATCTTTGCATGTGCTGGTTTCCCATTTCATCTATGCATGTGCTGGTTTCTCATACCATCTTTGCATGTGCTGGTTTCTCATTACATCTATGCACGTGCTGGTTTCCCATACCATTTTTGCATGTGCTGGTTTCTTATTACATCTATGCACGTGCTGGTTTCCCATTCCAGCTATGCGTGTGCTGGTTTCTCATTCCATCTATGCACGTGCTAGTTTCCCATTCCATCTATGCATGTGCTGGTTTCCCATTCTATCTTTGCATGTGCTGGTTTCCCATTCCATCTATGCATGTGCTGGTTTCTCATACCATCTTTGCATGTGCTGGTTTCTCATTACATCTATGCACGTGCTGGTTTCCCATACCATTTTTGCATGTGCTGGTTTCTTATTACATCTATGCACGTGCTGGTTTCCCATACCATTTTTGCATGTGCTGGTTTCCCATTACATCTATGCACGTGCTGGTTTCCCATTACATCTATGCACGTGCTGGTTTCCCATACTGTCTCTGCATGTGCTGGTTTCCCATTACATCTATGCACGTGCTGGTTTCCCATTACATTTATGCACGTGCTGGTTGCCCAGTACATCTATGAACATGCTGGTTTATCATTCCATCTATGTACCTGCTGATTTCCCAGTACATCTATGCACTTGCCGGTTTCCCAGTATATCTATGCATATACTGGTTTCCCATTCCATCTATGCACATGCTGGTTTCCTATTCCATCTATGCACGTGCTGGTTTCCCATTCCATCTATGCACGTGCTGGTTTCCCATACCATCTTTGCATGTGCTGGTTTCCCATTCCATCTATGCATGTGCTGGTTTCCCATACCATCTATGTATGTGCTGGTTTCCCATTACATCTATGCACGTGCTGGTTTCCCATTCCCTCTATACACATGCTGGTTTCCCATTCCATCTTTGCATGTGCTGGTTTCCCATTACATTTATGCACGTGCTGGTTGCCTAGTACATCTATGAACATGCTGGTTTCTCATTCCATCTATGCACGTGCTAGTTTCCCATTCCATCTATGCATGTGCTGGTTTCCCATTCCATCTATGCATGTGCTGGTTTCCCATTCCATCTATGCATGTGCTGGTTTCTCATACCATCTTTGCATGTGCTGGTTTCTCATTACATCTATGCACGTGCTGGTTTCCCATACCATTTTTGCATGTGCTGGTTTCTTATTACATCTATGCACGTGCTGGTTTCCCATACCATTTTTGCATGTACTGGTTTCCCATTACATCTATGCACGTGCTGGTTTCCCATTACATCTATGCACGTGCTGGTTTCCCATACTGTCTCTGCATGTGCTGGTTTCCCATTACATCTATGCACGTGCTGGTTTCCCATTACATTTATGCACGTGCTGGTTGCCCAGTACATCTATGAACATGCTGGTTTATCATTCCATCTATGTACCTGCTGATTTCCCAGTACATCTATGCACCTGCCGGTTTCCCAGTATATCTATGCATATACTGGTTTCCCATTCCATCTATGCACATGCTGGTTTCCTATTCCATCTATGCACGTGCTGGTTTCCCATTCCATCTATGCACGTGCTGGTTTCCCATACCATCTTTGCATGTGCTGGTTTCCCATTCCATCTATGCATGTGCTGGTTTCCCATACCATCTATGTATGTGCTGGTTTCCCATTACATCTATGCACGTGCTGGTTTCCCATACCATTTTTGCATGTGCTGGTTTCTTATTACATCTATGCACGTGCTGGTTTCCCATACCATTTTTGCATGTGCTGGTTTCCCATTACATCTATGCACGTGCTGGTTTCCCATTACATCTATGCACGTGCTGGTTGCCCAGTACATCTATGAACATGCTGGTTTATCATTCCATCTATGTACCTGCTGATTTCCCAGTACATCTATGCACCTGCCGGTTTCCCAGTATATCTATGCATATACTGGTTTCCCATTCCATCTATGCACATGCTGGTTTCCTATTCCATCTATGCACGTGCTGGTTTCCCATTCCATCTATGCACGTGCTGGTTTCCCATACCATCTTTGCATGTGCTGGTTTCCCATTCCATCTATGCATGTGCTGGTTTCCCATACCATCTATGTATGTGCTGGTTTCCCATTACATCTATGCATGTGCTGGTTTCCCATTCCCTCTATACACATGCTGGTTTCCCATTCCATCTTTGCATGTGCTGGTTGCCTAGTACATCTATGAACATGCTGGTTTCTCATTCCATCTATGTACTTGCTGGTTTCCCATTCAATCTATGCACCTGCTGATTTCCCAGTACATCTATGTACATACTGTTTACCCAGTCCATCTGTGCATGTGTTGGGTTCTTCTGCACATACGCAAAGACAAGTAGCACGCAAGTCCCAAAACGTCCCCATCTTTGTACATGCATGGTAATTTGGAAAGGCTCCGTCAGGACTCAACAGCTGGAAACAGCCCGTCGGCATATCTGTGCATGCGCCACAATAGCAGAGCAATACAGAGGTTGCGCCACGAAAAAGGGGGGCTGCAGCTTGTCATTTCTTTGCGTCTTTTATTTCTGTTGTGAGTTTAACAGGCACCGTTCACATATGAGTGATGCAAAAACATTGTGTTTTTTTTAGGGGGTTTTTGGAGCGACCGGTTTTTGTATTTTTTTGGAGCTGACTTTGGTGCGTTTTGGCGTGTTTCTTAGGATTTTTTTTTTCTCACACGCAATAACCCCCATTTTTAGCATTTTTTAGGGTGCCATTCATTGTTGAAACACTCATTGTACATTTTGGTGTTTCAGAATCGCACACGATTCTGCTACGCTCAGATGTGAACAGCGCCTTAAGCAAGTCTGGTTGCATCATTTTATAGCCGGTGATTTTACTATTTATATTATATTATAGCTGTTATATTATACGTTTTATTAAAAAAAAAAGTATAATATGATGATATAATGAAGTCAGTGAATGTGGGGTGGCATTGACGGAACAATTAAAAAAAAAAAATGCTAGAAAGACATAAACTACTTCTATCCAGGAGATATTTCAGTAAAATGATATACGGTAATAGAAAAGTAAAAGGTAGGGAGGTGAGAGTGGAGCCCCCCCCCCCATGTCATGTGATATTGTTTTTCTCTTTGTATGAATCAAATGGAAATTATTTGGAATGCCATGTGATGGAGAGCCCCGCCCCGGGTATTCCTAACCTGGTCACCATGCTGGGAATTTATTGGCTCGCACAGGCTGTGCTTTACTGTGAAATGTATGACAACCTTCCCTGGCCGGCCCACTTGGCACAAAATTATTTTTTCCAACACTTTTTATTTTTTTCATTCTGATGATTACAAGAGGCAGATGAGGACTCACCTGAATAATTCATGTCTCAGCATTGAGATCTCTGAAAGAGTGGAAATCCTCCGAATTGTCTAATCCTCAAAGATCTCTTTAAAGGAATAGTTCGCTTTACCTATAAAAAAAACAAAAAAACAAAGTGATCTAAACCAATCAGCCATAACATTATGACCACTGACAGGTTAACCACTTTCAGCCCCGGACCATTTTGCTGGTCAAAGACCGGAGCACGTTTTGCGATTCGGCACTGCGTCGCTTTAACTGACAATTGCGCGGTCGTGCGACATGGCTCCCAAACAAAATTGACGTACTTTTTTTCCCACAAATATAGCTTTCTTTCGGTGGTATTTGATCACCCCTGCGGTTTTTAGTTTTTGCGCTATAAACAAAAATAGAGCGACAATTTTGAAAAAAAACGCATTATTTTTAACTTTTTGTTATAATAAATATCCCCCAAAAATATATAAAAAAAAATTTTTCCCTCAGTTTAGGCCGATACGTATTCTTCTACATATTTTTGGTAAAAAAAAAAAAATCGCAATAAGCAATTATTGATTGGTTTGAGCAAAAGTTATAGCGTTTACAAAATAGGGGATAGTTTTATGGCATTTTTATTAATATTTTTTTTTTTTACTAGTAATGGCGGCGATCAGTGAGTTTTATTGTGACTGCGACATTATGGCAGACACATCGGACATTTTTTACACATTTTTGGGACATTGTCATTTATACAGCAATCAGTGCTATATAAATGCAGTGATTCCTGTGTAAATGACACTGGCAGTGAAGGGGTTAACCAGTGGGTGGCAGTGTAGGGGTTAAGTGTTCCTAGGGGTGTGTTACTAAATGTTGGGGGCTGGGCTTTAATTTAGTGAACACTGATCTCTGCTCCAATCACATGGAGCAGAGATCAGCGTCACTAGTTGCTAGGCAGAACGGGGAGATGCTGTTTACAACAGCATTTCCTCGTTCAGCTGCCCCGTGAGACGATCGCGGGTATGCCTGCGGCGATCGAGTCCGCGGGACCCACGACCGGACTCATGGGGGTCCCGACCAGCACATGAGCGTGCCGCCAGCGGCGCGCTCGCGATGGCAGGGCAGCAAATTTAAAGGGGCGTACAGGTACGCACATTTGCCTGCCTGTGCCATTCTGCCGACGTACATCGGCGTGCGCTGGTCGGGAACCGGTTAACCACTTTACCTCCTGGAAGATTTACCCCCCTTTGTGACCAGGCCATTTTTTTGCGATACAATACTACGTTAGTTACCTGACAGTTGCATGGTTAAATAAAATTGATATCCTTGGTTTCCCACAATTAGAGCTTTCTTTTGGGGAGATTTGATCACCTCTGCGGTTTTAATTTTTTGCGCTATAAAGTGGGTGGTCATAAAGCTATAGCTGATCAGTGTGCAGAGGCGGCTCTCTAATTAGGCAAATTAGGCAGTCGCCTAAGGCCTCGCACTCCCAGGGGCCTAGCGGCCGCCTAATTTGTCTGATGTGTGTGCGGGAATGAGAGGGAATGTCCCCCATTCAGTGTCCCCAGGGCCGACTCTTTGCCCGCTACTACTTTTCCCCTGCCAGGAGCAGACTGTTCCCTTGAGCACTGCCTGAGGCGAGGTCCCATGGTCAGTGGATGGGTGGCTCCATCATGTACTCCCTCCTCCGGTTCCTCACTGTGTATATATATATATAATTGCTACAAAAGCACTCAGGGCTCGTTCACATGGGCACCCAAAAATTAAAAGTGATATTAAAGGTTCCTCTTTAAAAAAACAAAAACAAACATGTTATACTTACCTGCTCTGTGTAGTGGTTTTGCACAGAGCAGCCCCCATCCTCTTCTTCTTGGGTCTCCCTCAGGCATGCCTGGCCCATCCTTCCTGCCAAGTGCACCCATAGCAAGCAGCTTGCAATGGGGGCACCTGAGCAGGCTCACTCCCAAGCCACTGCTCTGTGTGGCCATTCTCGCTTGGAGCACGGCTTGACCCTACCCTGCTCTCTCCTCATTGGCTCACTAGCTGTGATTGACAGTAGCGGGAGCCAAATGCTGTCTCAGCCAATGAGGCAGAAGAAATCTGGAAGAGCTGAGGCTCTCGCGTGCACATCGCTGGATTGAGATGGGGTTTAGGTACGTTTTACAGGGGGGAGGGGGGGGGGCTGCTGCACACAGAATTTTTTCTTTTTTTTGTAGAAGATTAGAATGCATTAAGGTAAAACACCTTGAGCCTTTACTTTAAGCAGCATGTTGCATTAGGCAGACAACACCATACCACCCAACTTTTTGAGATGGGAATGAGGGACACCTATTAGCAAAAGCATGTATGCATAGGACACACCCCCTGCCACACCCCCTTAAAAAAATAATAGCAAAAAAAAAAAAAAAGTAGTTAAAGGGGTTATAATCCCTGGTGTTTTTTCACCTTAATGCATCCTATGCTTTAACCCCTTCCCGACCAGCCAGCCACACAACTGTGCAACACTGGAGGGAAGGCCGGAGCTTAGCCGCCCCTTACACATATTACGTAGTGGGAATGAGTGTTCCCGCTCCCGTGTGGGTGATTTTCATGTGATTCCGCGTGTCACACATAGGGCAGCCCATTCACTTTAGCCACTTGCTAACTGCAATATGTATATCAGTGGCGGCCTGATTAATGCGCCCGGTCCCCTGATCTACATACAGGGATGGCGGACCATGGATTCCAATTGGGGGGGGGGGTTTAAGCACATGATTAGAGCCAGAGGATCTAATAGGCTTCATAAAAGGGTGGGTTCGCTGCGCTCTGAAGGCCCACCCAGTTGTGTGACAACAGCAAATGAATATTTGCTATTCTCACACTAATCCTCCTCTCGGCCAATCAGGAAGTGGGTTATGAGACCTGTTTCCCGATTGGCCAAAACACCAGGCGATCCTATTGGAGGCCTAGGAGGAGGGAGGAGAGAGGAGAGTACAGCCAGAGGAGAAGAAGACCCACCAGCCGCTATTGAATTGGCTCACCCGCAGCGGCACTCCCCAGCTCGGACAGGGGAGGGAGGGGAGATTGGAGTGAGGAGGTAAGGAGGCTGTCCATCTTACTACGGGGGGGGGGGGGGGGCATTGGGGTTGGGACGCATTTCCCGCATTAATTTCCCCGGGATGGGGGGGGGGGGGTGGACCGACTCGTCTCCCGCTGGGAGGGGGGGGGGAATTATCAAGCACCAGCCGCCACTGATGTGGATATACATTGTTCAGTGTTGACAACCTACCAAATTGAAATCTACTGTTGTGACACCCACAATTTACTGGCACAGCCAAGTTTTTACTGGCATTAAAATTACAGTTCTAAATGCAAGTTTCAGTATTTAGGCTACAAACAAGTACAATATGCAATGTGTAATGTGATTTAAGGTAAGTATTAAGGCAAAAATACTTATTTCTTATTTTATTTTTGATATAGTAAGTAGCTCAGGGACAGGCCTCAGAAGGGCAAGAAATTAGAATGGGCGGCACACATAAGGTGTTGCCACCTTTTCTTCAAGCCAAACCGGGACACTTTAGCGGCCTGGGACATCTTTTGGTGCCCCAAGGAGAGTAGTAATGCGGTGCGCATAGCGTGCCACAGCGAACAGTGGGTGTGGCCAAATTGCTCTTCCTAGACGGTTGCCCGCAGCTCCCGGATAGCAACAGATTTGTGTGCGACTATCTTGGTTACTTGAGGAGCCTCAGCCCAGTCTAAATAATGTGTCCGGGTTTCGGTCCGCCTGAAACCCGGACACATGATTCAAAACCTGGGCTGTCCGGGTGAATCCCGGACAGGTGGCAACCCTAGGCATACACATGAAACTGACTCTCACTGTGACCCTGACCGCATTGTGCAGCAGTACAGATCACCAACACGCCACGCCCCCTCCTGAGTCATAGTGACCGCCTCTCTTCACGCCAGGTGGTCCCTTCTGTCCATTTCAGTCCAAACGGCACTGACAGTCCCTCTCCCGGCTTGCTTTGGTCCCGTACCGAAGACTCGCACACAAGGCTCTGTCCACTCTGCTTGGCTCCCTTGCACTATGACATCACACAACACACTCAGGCACTGCCTGCCCCCCCCCCCCCCCCCCCTGGTGATGCCCAAAATCACTGTAGCAGGCACTTGGATGGTCTCGGGAGCGCAGTTCCAAGCCGAGCATCGCAGCCATATTTTTTACTGGCAACCTTTTCCTATCACTGGCATTTACTGGCAGGAGAAAAGTGCCCATTTTTTACTTGCTGCCAGCAAAAATACTGACAGTTGGCAACACTGACATTGCAGTTTGCAAGTGTTTTACCGGGATTATGGCTGAAGTTATAACCCTGGTCATTTCTTTTAGCCGGCGGCTGCCTTTCTCATGGAAGTGGTCCGAGTGGCTTATTAGCCACAGAATCGACCCCCCCCCGCCACTCGCCACTGTTTCTCTGGCTTACCGTTCTCCCCGCGGCACCCGAGAAAACGATCCGATGCGGCCAGCTGGTCACAGAGGTGGGAGGGTGGGTACATGGCAGAGACAAGGGGTGACTTGGAAAGGGGAGAGTACCCTGCACCTATCCTATGAGGAAAAAAGGCGTTCCTCTCACACTTCTACCTGCTTTATTCAGCAAAAGATCCGCAGCTGCACATGCGATCGTAAGCTCTTCAGGCGAGCCTGCTTCTCCCTGCACATTGTACATGGGACACAATAGCAGCTTCACAGATCGTAAACCATCCGACTGCAGACGTGAATAGCACGGCATAAACATTTATTTTAATATTTCGTAATCCGCAGGCCGAGCGCCATAAATCCTGCGGCGGGGAGATATTGTGTGCCCCGGGGGGTCAGAATTTACTCCGATTCTCCGCGCAATGTTTGTGTTAGGGAGACGCATTAAATTCTGCTTTCAGAACGTGGAATCTCCGGATTGTAAAAGCCTTCGTTGTATCAACACGTCGGCGAGGGGCGGAGAAGGAGGACTTGCGGTACTACGAGGTGCTCAGAGGCTTCTATGTCCACTACAAGTCCCAGCCAACCCAAACGAGCCAATCGGGGGAGGGGCGGTGGTATTTTAGTGGTGTGTGTGACCAGGATACACTTGTATCAATGTGATCATTTAATCAATCATTTGATGTGACTTATGCCCCATACACATGGTCAGAAATTCCGATGGAAAAAGTCAGATCGGATTATGTTGTCAGAAAATCCGATCGTGTGTGGGCTCTATCGGATTTCTTCTGTCGGATTTTCCGACGCGTAAAGTTTGAAAGCTGGATCTAAAATAATCCGATCGTTTAAATTCCGATCGTGTGTAGACAGTTCCGACGGACAAAGTGCCACGCATGTTCAGAATAAACTAAGAGACGAAAGCTATTGGCTACTGGCGCGTTTATAGTCCCGACGTACGTGTTTGGCACGATTGGATCTTTCGACAACTTTGTGCGACCGTGTGTTACCAAGACAACAGTCTAGGCCAAAAATATAGTGCAGTTTTCCTACAATGCAGTGTACCCGCGTTTTTTTGTTTTGATTACCTACGCTTTGCCATAGACTTCTGTTAGATCCGAATGGGATTTGGTTTTGTGAAAGCTCGCTAGCATGCAGAAATATTGGCGACCTTTCAGAAAACGAACAAAAACTGCGCCATTTCAAAAACTCTGTGACGAAGAGCAGGTAACACGCATGAAAACGGCGCTGTGCCCGCTCTGCAGGAAAACCGCACTGCGCCAGTGTGAAAGAGCGCTAGGTTCACACTAGATGCTGTGCGAATTCACAGCAAATTTGCTGAAGATTTAAATCGCATCCCGTCCAATGCGAACCGGAATATATGTTTAGTTAATGACACCCAGCAATCGGGTTTGCAAAACGCATCGGATCGCATGGGTGTGAATCAGATTTAGGTGTGGGCAAAAAAAAAAAGGGTCCTGCATCAGTTTGGTGCGAATGTGGTGTGATTTGCGCCATACCAATCCATGGCTGAAATCGCACACCCCAGAGATTCCGGATGAATGTGCTGCGAACCGCAGCAGTGCGAAACCCAGGCTGAGGCTCAGTTCACATATATGCGGGTGGCTGCGGGAATCGCAGTGATTTCCGCTAGACATGTACGATTCGTTTAGTTCCGAATTAGTTTTTTAATGAATTTTGACAAATTAGTTAATTCCAACATTTCCGAATTTTTCAATTTCCGAATTTTTTCATTTTCGAAATTTCCGAATTTCCACATTTTTCAATTTACGAAATTTACAAATTTCCACGTTTTGGAATTCCGAATTTTCTAATTTCCGAACTTCTAATTTTCGAATAATAATTATAACTAACTATTAAATTATAGGATGGCATTTCTTTTCAAATTTGGCTGTTAACAAGTACGAATTTATCCAAAGTTACAATTATCTGAAATAAGGACTCGGAAATAACGAAGCAAAATTTCAGACGAAATTCGAATTCAAATAGTTTTCAAATCTAAATTGAATCATTTTTCGAGTGGAACTCAAATTTGAGAAGAGAATAAAATAGAATATAAAATAAAGAATTAAAACAGAAAAGAATAGAATATAAAATGATAGAATAGAATATAAAATGATAGAATAGAAAAAAACAATAGAATAGAATGAATATGACCATTTTGCAAAATTCTAATAGAATAGAATAGATTAGAATAAAATAGAAAATAAAAGCATAGAATAGAATATTACCATCTTCTGGAATAGAAAATAAAATAGAATAGAAAAAAAATATCGAATACAAAGGAATAGAACAGGATAGAGTAGAATGAATATAATCATATTCTTGAATAGATTAGAATAGAATAGAAAATACAAGAATAGAGTAAAATAGAAAGAAAAACCCTCTTCTGAAATTTGAATTTCAAATAGAATAGATTTGAAAAGAATAGAATAAAAAATAATAGAAATTAAAATAATAGAAAAAACAATAGAATAGATTAGATAGAATATGATGACTATTATAATTTCCTGAATAGATTAGAATAGGACAGAAAAAAATAATAGACTACAATACAATAGAAACAATATAACCATCTTCTGAAATTCAAATTTCAAATACAATAAATTTGAATAGAAAATAAAAGAATAGAAAATAAAATATTAGAATAGAAAAAAAACAATAGAATAGAAACAATATAACCATCATTCGAATAGAATAACTTTGAATAGAATAGAAAATAAAAGAATAGAATAGTAAAAACAATAGAATAGCATGGAATAGAAAGAATATAACCATCCTTTCAAAATTCAAACTTCAAATAGAATAAATTAGATTTTGAATAAAAAATTTGATTTGAATTCGATTTTTCTGAATTCGGTTGAATTGACCACAATTCGACCAAATTTGGAAATTCGAATAATCAAAATGTATTCCGAAAATGAATTAAACGAATTTACGTGAATAATGAATAGAAACAAAACAAATCTTTTCCTTCTCCACATGTCTATAAATTGATCTATATTGATGAATACGATATTGATCGATTAGAATATGAGATGACATGGTGAAAACAGAGTTGTGGTCGGTGACCTGTGATTGTTGGTTATGACTGTATATTAACTACCAATCAAAACGACTTCCCTTTGTACAGGTTATCAATCAAATTGGTTGTCAACTATAGATTGATTAGTTGTATTGCAAAAGAGGTTGGTCATTTATCAAAGCACGTATGGCCACCATTAAAGCCCCTTTCACACTGGGGCGGTGCGGGCGTTAGCGGTAAAGTGCCACTAGTTTTAGCGGCACTTTGCCGCTGTTATGGCGGCGCTTTTAACCCCTGCTAGTAGCCAAAGAAAGGGATAATAGCGCCCGTGTTGACAGTGGCATAGCGTGGGTTGTCAGCACCCTAGCCAAGGCAAGTAACCTGCAGACTTTTAGCACTCCCTTCCCTTCCTACAATAGTACTGACCAGCCTGATTCCTACACTGACCACTACACTCACCTACTTGATTCTTACACTGACCTACCGGACCACTAAACTAACCTACCTGATTCCTACACTGACCTACCCGATTCCTATACTGACCACTACACTGACCTACCTGTCCACTACACTGACCTACCTGATTTCTACACTGACCTACCTGTCCACTAAAATGACCACTACACTACCCTGACCACTACACTACCCACTTCACTCCACGGACCACTACACTACCACTGAACACTATACTACACTGATCACTACCCACTACAATGACCACTACACTGACCTACTTGGTTTCTACATTGACCTAGCTGACCACTAAACTAACCTACCTGCTTCCTACACTGACATACCCGATTCCTATACTGACCACTACACTGACCTACCTGTCCACTACACTGACCTACCTGATTCCTACACTGACCTACGTGTCAATTACAATGACCACTACACTACCCTGACCACTACACTACCCACTCCACTACACTGACCACAACACTGCACTGACCACTATACTACACTGACCACTACACTACACTGACCACTACACTACACTGACCTACTTGATTCCTACACTGACCTACCTGTCCGCTACACTGACTTACCTGATTCCTAAACTGGGCTACCTGTCCACTACCCTGACCACTACACTACCCTGACCACTACACTACCCAATACACTGACCACTACACTGCTCTGACCACTGCACTACCACTGACCACTACACTGACCTACTTGATTCCTACACTGACCTACCTGACCACTAAACTAACCTACCTGATTCCTACACTGACCTACCCAATTCCTATACTGACCTAGACTACACTGGCATACCTGATTCCTATACTGACCACTACACTGACCTACTTGTCCACTACACTAACCTACCTGATTCCTACACTGACCTACCTGTCCACTACAATGACCACTACACTGCACTGACCACTGCACTACCACTACACTGACCACTACACTACCACTACCCACTACACTACACTGACCACTAAACTACCACTGACCACTACACTACATTGACCACTAAACTACACTGACCACTACAACCCTGCAGGTTTGCTGCACTTAGCTATAGGTACTTCTATTATACCTTGTGGGCTTGCTGCTCTTTCTGAATGCAGGAGTTTTGGTGCGCTTTCAGAAAGTGCCCCACACCTGCAGGATATCATAGAAGTCTATGGCAAAGTGTAGCCAACCCAGGAAAGTTGCAAATGCACTGCGCTGCACCCTGAAAGCAGCCTACATTTGAAGTGGGGGGGTAAAACCCCATAGTTAAGATGTATTTTTAACACCTCTCCCCCCCCCCAATCCCAACCGCACTCCCTTTAGCTGCACCAGCCAGGGGTGTACACATGTCGCAGCCACAGCAGGAGTTATACGCCCTGTTATGGTTGGTGGGTGCAGCACCTGCCAAGCATGTCCCATTTTAGTGAACGAGGCCGCTCTGCAAGTGCCCTGCAACCTTGTGCAGTACAGCAAACAAGGGGTTAAAGCAAGCAGTGTTGTGCTGCTTTTCTCACCACCTGCTTAAACCCCTTGAACCCTCGCAGAAGCATGCAGTTGCGGGGCACTTGCAGAGAGGCCTCATTTACTTGTGTAGCAAAGTCTTTAGCCTCTTCCAGTCTAATGAGGACCTCTAAGGCCAAAGATAGCTGACATCCTCCAATATGTGGTGGGTTGTGGGGCATAGTGGGTGCAAAGATGGTGAACGTCATTGGGCGCCAGACACTTCTTGGATGTAAAAGAGGTTTTATTTCTCTTAACATTCCTTTTTGTATTTTTGGGGGAAAGAGGGTTAGGGCCAGGCCACCCTTAAGTAGTTGATTCAATTGGCAGATTCCAAGACTTCAATAGGAGTTCAGCCGTGCAGGGTAAGGCCCCAGCAAGGCGCCACATCTGCACATGCAGGAATGCTGTCTCCTATGGCAACAGTCTTTAACAGTTCCCAACTCAAACATAACAGTTCCTTCAGCTTCACTACAACTTTTTCCTTGTAGTTCTTCAACACTGAGCTCCCGGTCTCTCACTTGACCCTCTAATTCACTATGAATCCCTTGAGCTCCACCAAGGTTGGCGGTGGTATCTCCCTCAAGCGTTGCCCCCATTTCCCTGCTGGGTCCCTAGCTCGGCACTCCAGATACTCCTCAAGCTTCATCCCTGCTGGCGGGTTCATTCTCTGGCTTGACACACAAGACTGCTCTGCAAGCGTCACCTCCAATGGTTGGGTCCCTGACTTGATCACCGCCTGAAGATTCTCGATTCTCCACCGTGCCCGTGGTGAGAATGTGGTTCCAGGACTTTCTTCAGTTACTCACTGTGGTCCCTGGTAAAGGTGGATGGTAGCTTCCCCTCTACCTTCGACCATGACAGGCTCTCTGGCCGGCAGAACCGTCACTTCTGGTTGGACTGCAAACCACAGTCCCAAACCTGCGCTGCCCTCCTATTTCTGGATAGGCCCTCAGACAGCCTGGCAGCCAGATGCCCCGGGGATAGGCCCAATCACTGGCCTAGCAGCCTGGGGTAGACGACACACGGCCGTCCAGGTGGCACAGAACACAGATCACCTGACTCCACCCAAATATATAGATTTTCCCAGCAGGCCAAGGGATTCAAGAAAACCCCTGCCCATTGGCTGAGATATCCCACACACCCACAACCTGAACTTGGGTTGGCCTTCTCATATCTAGTACTACCAAGTACCCGGCCACCTGGTGGTAGAAGAGAAAAGAGCAACAAGGCCAAACTTATGAGAAGCTCTCTGACTAAGCTACAGGGTGCAACACTTGAATGGGTTGTGATTGGCAAGCAGGCGGTTGACCCACCAAAACAGGGGGTTTAATGTCATTTTTTTGGGGGGGAGAGGGAGTGCAAATTCTCTTTTTAGAGGGTCCCAGCTCCCACTTCCTCCTGGGCACCGCGGAGCCGGAAGTCAGTTCACCTCTCCCCCCTCCCTCTCGGCAATCATCTGGGACACGTGACAGGTCCCAGATAAGTGCCCGGCCAGTCGCAGCACACCGCGCATCTAACGCATGTGCAGTGCGTGCCCAGCTGTGAAGCCACACCCTGGGTGCCCACAGTGATCAGGGGGCAATGAGGGGGGACTTCGTTTCCCCGCATCGCTGGACCCTGGGACAGGTAAGTGTCTGATTATTAAAAGTCAGCAGCTGCAGTATTTGTAGCTGCTGACTATTATTTATTTTTTTTTTTAAGCGGAAGTCCGCTTTAAGGTTACCTACCCCTGCCATAGATTATGCCATTTTCTTTCCTTCCGCCATGGTTGAAAGGTAAGAAAATTGGTTGATTCCCCCATTAACATAGTCAGTGTTGATGGGGAAATCCCTCCCGCAGTGCTATTGTGTTCTGCTGGCAGGGAACCCTCCCCACTGTCCCGTGGCAGCCCGTACATACAGGGCGCCGCCCCCCTAATCCATGCGACCGGCCCCTAATCTACACGCAGGACACATGGATTCCAATGAGAGGGTTTTTTTCCTAGTAGCACATGATTAGAGCCAGAGGCTCTAATTGGCTTCAAAAAAGTTGTGTGAAAATAGCAAAATAATATTGGCTATTGTCTTCCCGATTCTCCTCCCGGGCCAATCAGGAAGTGAGTCCTGAGACCCGTCACTTGATTGGCCGTGAGGAGAAGCAATCCTATTGGCTGCCTAGGAGGAGGGGAGGGAGGAAGTGGCCGTGATGCCAAAGCGGAGGAGACGGCAGGGAAAACCGCCGCCCAGAGGAAGCGCTGCCTGTGACCTAGATGGGGTAAATGATGGGGGGGGGGGGGGTGGTGGTGGTGGGGGTTGACCCAACGGACCGGGGCGCGGGGGGGTGTTTGCCAGGACAAGAGCCAGGACAAGGTCATCTAGAGCCTCGATATATGCTTAGCTCAAATCCTCATTACATACACGCACCCACTGCATTCCGACTGAAAAAATTCCCCCCTCCCAGCACAACCCCCCCCCCCCACCACCATATTTATTAGCAAAACAATGTCTGGAACAATTCTAATCTCCTTCTACCCCTCTAAATTCCCCCTCCCACACAATTCCCCTCCCCCCCAATCTATCTGTGGTGCCCCCGCACCTCACATAATACCACAGTGCCCAGGGTAGCTGTCCCTCCTGCCCACCCCTTATACCAGCCCCATTTGTGGGTGCAAAGTTTGCCCCCTTCCACCACCAGCCGCCACTTCCACTATCAGAATACAAAGATCACTGCTGGCGGCTAAAGCATGAAAAAATCTCCTAAGTGCTAGTTAAATTGAAGTCGATCGATGGATCAAATCCCGGCCAGTCCCTGCTGAACCGGGCAAGTTTAATGGGCAGCTTTAAACTGCAAACTTTCTGCAGTAATTGATGGCATACTCCGCTACTGCTATGACTCTGACATACAATTACAGCCGGGCTTTGTACAATGACACCCTATGGGAGGGTTGCTTTTAAATTCCTTTAAATTGAAAAAAAATTGTTCCCGACTTTTTTTTTTTTTTTCCTCCTCTGCTGCTCTGACATAAACTTTCTTATGTCTTGATATTTGGTGAGGAGGGTGTGAGCTCCACTCTTATCTCCTCTTCTCCTCTCCCATCAGCAGATAACCTCTGCCCAGGATCCGCCACCTGCAGGGACTTCATTCCTCAGACATTCCCTTCTCCAACAAACGCATCCCTTCTTCTACCCCCTTCCCCCCCTTCTCTATCACAGACCTTCCACTGTCTCTACAAGTCTGCATGGAGAAATCACACAATGTACACCAATTGTATCATCCAGAAAAAAACAACAACAAAAATGCAACATTGTAACTGTGTGCTAAGCCAAGGTGAGAGGCTGCATGCAGCAGGGGCTGATCTGCGTCACACACAGGCACCAGGACTTACAGGATTGGATCATCTTTGAGGCTGAATTCACACCTGAGCACTTTTCCGGCATTTTTTTACACGTTTTAATGCACGATTTTGGGGTGTTTTTATGTGCAACTTGCGCATTTCTATGCAGCGTTTTTCGGCTTTGGCAATTTTTTTATTAGCCAATAGAGAAAACTATTATCTGTTGCATCATTTGCTGCTCGGTATTTCAGCTTTTCCATTAGCTTTTATTTCCTCTATTATTATTATTTTTAATTTATTATAATGTTTTTTTCATTAGGGTAAGGGGTTCGAGTTCAGTTTAGGTTATGGTTAGGGTTATTTTTTATTATTATATTTATTATTATACTAATAATAATAAACAAATAAATGTAAAATAAATACACAAATAAGTAAAAATCATAAATAAAAAAATAATAATAATAAATTAATACTAAGTAACAATAAATAAATAAATAAATAACCCTCACCCCTTAAAAAATTAAATAATAATAAATAACTAAACACCCTAACCCTTATTCCACGTACACACGAGCGGTCTTTCCGACGGACTTTCGGCCGAGTTCCAATGGACTTTCCGAATGAACGGACTTGGCCACACACAATCACACCAAAGTCCGACGGATTCGAACGTGATGACGTACGACCGGACTAGAATAAGGAAGTTTATAGCCAGTAGCCAATAGCTGCCCTCGTGTCGGTTTTCGTCCGGCGGACTAGCATACACACGAGCGGATTTCTCAATAGAAACTGGGTCCGGCGGAGTTCCAGCGAAAAAATTTGAAACGCGTTCTATTTCTAAAGTCCATCAGATTTTTGGACAGCAAAGGTCCGATGGAGCCCACACACGATCGAATTGTCTGCAGGATTCGTTCCGTCGGACCTTTACTGTCGAAAAGTCCGGTTGTGTGTACGCGGCATAAGAGCCGGTTCACACAGGGGCAACAAGACTTCCAGCTGGAGGCAACTTGGACACCACTTGAGTATGAATAACAGCACGACTTGGGGCAACTTACAACAGGACTTTAAGTTGCCCCAGGCCAGGCGACTTTGGCTGTGGCCAATCAGAGTATAATCAGCTCTCGAGGGGGAACTCCACGCCAAATTTTAAATAAAAAAACGGCATGGGTTCCCCCTCCAAGAGCATACCAGGCCCTTAGGTCTGGCATGGATTTTAAGGGGAACCCCCTACGCAGAAAAAATGGGATGGGGGTCCCCCCAAAACCCATACCAGACCCACGCAGCCTGGCCGGTCAGGAAAGGGGGTGGGGATGAGCGAGCGCCCCCCCCTCCTGAACCGTACCAGACCACATGCCCTCAACATGGGGGGTGGGTGCCCCCCACCCCAAAGTACCTTGTCCCCATGTTGATGAGGACAAGGGCCTCTTCCCGACAACCCTGGCCGTTGGTTGTCAGGGTCTGCGGGCAGGGGGCTTATCGGATTCCGGGAGCCCCCTTTAATAAGGGGGCCCCCAGATCCCGGCCCCCCACCCTATGTGAATGAGTATGGGGTACAACGTACCCCTACCCATTCACCTGGGGGAAAAAAAGTGTCAATAAAAAAACACACTACAGGTTTTTAAAGTAATTTATTAATCAGCTCTGGGGGTCTTCTTCCGACTTCTCCGCTCTGTTCAGGCCTCTTCTCCCGTTCTTCTGCCTGCTCCTCCGCTATCTTCTTCCAGCTCTTTTACTAGCGGAAGAGCACGGTCTCCTCCCTCCTTCGTCTCTCTTCTTTCGATGTTGACACGACGCTCTCTCCCGCTGTAATGGCTTGTGCGACGTGCGCGGCGACTTATATAGGCATGGGGCAAGGTCCCCGGGTGATGTCACATAGTGACTCCCCCCCTTATGACGTCAAGTGCCGGGGCAATGGCGCGTTTCCATTCATATCTATGAGAATGAAGACACACCAAAGACAAATCTGCCCGATTCGATGTCCAGAACTTTTTTAAACTTCAGCCATTTGGCTTCAGGTGACTTAGAGTGGGAATGTGATCCTTCTCCATAAAGAATCGTTGCTTTTTTTCTCCTCCAGCGTTTTGAAGCGTCAAGCTCCAAAACGCTGAGGTGTGAACAGGGCCGGCCCAAGACATTGTGCTGCCTAGGACCAAGAATTAAATGCTGCCCCCCCCCAAAAAAAAATCACACTCACCAAACTGCCCCCACATCCATTATTTTGTATCATAATAACTAAAGAGGACCTGTCATGGCTCTATACATGTATGTAGGAGTATGAAGAGGACCTGTCATGGCTCTATACATGTATGTAGGAGTATGAAGAGGACCTGTCATGGCTCTATACATGTATGTAGGAGTATGAAGAGGACCTGTCATAGCTCTATACATGTATGTAGGAGTATAAAGAGGACCTGTCGTGGCTCTGTAAATGTATGTAGGAGTATGAAGATGACCTGTCCTGGCTCTATACATGTATGTAGGAGTATAAAGAGGACCTGTCATGGCTCTATACATGTATGTAGGAGTATGAAGATGACCTGTCATGGCTCTATACATGTATGTAGGATTATGAAAAGGACCTGTCATGGCTCTATACATGTATGTAGGATTATGAAGAAGACCTGTCATCACTCTATACATGTATGTAGGAGTATAAAGAGGACCCGTCGTGGCTCTAAACATGTATGTAGGAGTATAAAGAGGACCTATCATGGCTCTGTAAATGTATGTATCAGTATAAAGAGGACCTGTCATGGCTCTATACATGTATGTAGGAGTATGAAGATGACCTGTCATGGCTCTATACATGTATGTAGGATTATGAAGAAGACCTGTCATCACTCTATACATGTATGTAGGAGTATGAAGAGGACCTGTCATGGCTCTATACATGTATGTAGGATTATGAAGAAGACCTGTCATCACTCTATACATGTATGTAGGAGTATGAAGAGGTCCTGTCATGGCTCTATACATGTATGTAGGAGTATAAAGTGGACCTGTCGTGGCTCTATACATGTATGTAGGAGTATGAAAATGACCTGTCATGGCTCTATACATGTATGTAGTAGTATAAAGAGGATCTGTCATGGCTCTATACATGTATGTAGGAGTATAAAGAGGACCTGTCATGGCTCTATACATGAATGTAGGAGTATAAAGAGGACCTGTTATTGCTCTATACATGTATGTAGGAGTATGAAGAGGACCTGTCATAGCTCTATACATGTATGTAGGAGTATAAAGATGACCTGTCGTGGCTCTATACATGTATGTAGGAGTATAAAGAGGACCTGTCATGGCTCTACACATGTATGTAGGAGTATAAAGAGGACCTGTCATGGCTCTATACATGTATGTAGGAGTATGAAGATGACCTGTCGTGGCTCTATACATGTATGTAGGAGTATGAAGATGACCTGTCGTGGCTCTATACATGTATGTAGGAGTATGAAGATGACCTGTCGTGGCTCTATACATGTATGTAGGAGTATAAAGAGGACCTGTCATGGCTCTATACATGTATGTAGGAGTATGAAGATGACCTGTCGTGGCTCTATACATGTATGTAGGAGTATGAAGATGACCTGTCATGGCTCTATACATGTATGTAGGAGTATGAAGATGACCTGTCGTGGCTCTATACATGTATGTAGGAGTATAAAGAGGACCTGTGCGTGGCCGGAGGCCGCAATCTCCGCCGACCACCCGTGATCGCTCCACAGAGAGCCAGAACGGGGATCTGTTCATGTAAACAGACAGATCCCCATCCTGCCGGGGAGTAGAGAGAGATCTGCTGTTCCTAGTGATTAGGAACAGTGATCTCTCTCCTCCTTCAGTCAGTCCCCTCCTCCCCACAGTTAGAAACACCTCCCAGGTAACACATTTAACCGCTTCCCTGACAATGACATTTACACACTAATCAGTGCATTTTTATAGCACAGATTGCTGTATAAATATCAATGTTCCCAAAAATGTGTCAAAAGTGTCCGATCTGTCCAACGCAATGTCTCAGTCCTGCTAAAAATTGCCATTATTAGTTAAAAAAAAAGCCATAAATCTATCCCCAATTTGTAGACACTATAACTTTTGCACAAACCAATCCATATACACTTATTGTGTTTTTTTTTTTTTTTTTTACCAAACATATGTAGAAGAATACATATTGGCCTAAACTGATGAAGAAATTATTATTTTTTTGGATGTTTACTATAGCAAAAAGTTAAAAAATATTGTTTGTTTTTTCAAAATTGCCGCTGTTTTTTTGTTTATAGCGCAAAAAATAAAAACTGCGAAGTGATCAAATTCCCCCAAAAGAAAGCTCTATTTGTGGGGGAAAAAAAAGGACGTAAATTTTGTTTGGGTACAGCACCGCAGGACCGTGCAATTGTCAGTTAAATCGACGCAGTGCCGAATCACAAAAAAAAATGATTGAAGCGCATTATTTCTATTATTACATTGTTCTATAAATTAAAATAGCTCAACTCACCATAATGCAGAATCAGTGGGAGCCCCGAGTGTGTCACCTGCCACCGTCACCTGTCTTCAGACATGGATTGTCACTTGCTGCATTTCCTGCCACCAAATGCGGATTGTCCCTTGCTAGACATGTGCGATTCGTTTTGTATGAAATGAAAATTCTTACGAATTTCCGTAAATTTGTACATTCGGGAGGATCTGAAATACCAATTGCTATGCTTCTGAATTTTGTAGGAAATTTTGTTTTACGAATTTTGGATCCAAATTCCTAACGAACATTTGTAATTGTTAGGAAAAGTTAACTAACCTAACGAAAATTCGTATTTCGCATGAAATTTCGGACACGAATTACGAAATACAAATGAATTCTAATACTAAACGGAACGGAACTAAACAAAATGAATTTATTGACGGCGCACATGTCTATCACTTGCCACGACGTCACCTGCCACACATTGTGGATTGTCACATGCCACAATGTCACCTGCCACACTTTGCGGATTGTCACATGCCACGACATCACCTGCCACACATCGCGGATTGTCACATGCCACGACGTCACCTGCCACACATCGCGGATTGTCACATGCCACCTGCCACACTTTGCGGATTGTCACATGCCACGATGTCACCTGCCACACATTGCGGATTGTCACTTGCCACGACGTCACCTGCCACACATTGCGGATTGTCACATGCCACAACGTCACCTGCCACACATTGCGGATTGTCACATGCCACAATGTCACCTGCCACAATTTGCGGATTGTCACATGCCACGGCGTCACCTGCCACAGATTGCGGATTGTCACTTGCCACAATGTCACCTGCCACACATTGTTGATTGTCACTTGCCACGACGTCACCTGCCACACATTATGGATTGTCAAATGCCACGATGTCACCTGCCATACATTTCGTATTTTCACATGCCACAATGTCATCTGCCACACATTACAGATTGTCACATGCCATGATGTCACCCGCCACACATTGCGGATTGTCACATGCCACAACGTCACCTTCCACACATTGCGGATTGTCACATGCCACAACGTCACCTGCCACACATTGTGGATTGTCACATGCCACTACGTCACCTGCCACACATTGCGGATTGTCACTTGCCACAACGTCACCTGCCACACATTGCGGATTGTCACATGCCACAACGTCACCTGCCACACATTGCGGATTGTCACATGCCATGACATCACCTGCCACACATTGCGGATTGTCACATGCCACAACGTCACCTGCCACACATTATGGATTGCCACTTGCCACGGCGTCACCTGCCACACATCGCGGATTGTCACATGCCACAACGTCACCTGCCACACATTGCAGATTGTCACATGCCACGACGTCACCTGCCACACATTGTGGATTGTCACTTGCCACAACGTCACCTGCCACACATCGCGGATTGTCACATGCCACAACGTCACCTGCCACACATTGCGGATTGTCACATGCCACTACGTCACCTGCCACACATTGCGGATTGTCACTTGCCACAACGTCACCTGCCACACATTGCGGATTGTCACATGCCACAACGTCACCTGCCACACATTGCGGATTGTCACATGCCACAACGTCACCTGCCACACATTATGGATTGCCACTTGCCACGGCGTCACCTGCCACACATCGCGGATTGTCACATGCCACAACGTCACCTGCCACACATTGCAGATTGTCACTTGCCACAACGTCACCTGCCACACATTGCGGTTTGTCACATGCCACGATGTCACCTGCCACACATTGCAGATTGTCACATGCCACAACGTCACCTGCCACACATTGCGGATTGTCACTTGCCACAATGTCACCTGCCACACATTGCGGATTGTCACATGCCACGACGTCACCTGCCACACATTGCGGATTGTCACTTGCCATGACGTCACCTGCCACACATTGCGGATTGTCACATGCCACGACGTCACCTGCCATACATTGCAGATTGTCATATGCCCCAATGTCACCTGCCACACATTGCGGATTGTCACTTGCCATGACGTCACCTGCCACACATTGCGGATTGTCACTTGCCATGACGTCACCTGCCACACATTGCGGATTGTCACATGCCACAACGTCACCTGCCACACATTGAGGATTGTCACATGCCATGACGTCACCTGCCACACATAGTGGATTGCCACTTGCTGTGTCCCAGAGTGATCAATACAAAGATCAGTCAGATTCAATCCAGCTTGAGTACCTTATAAAACAAATCTTATAGAGAGAAACCAACCAACCTAACCCACTTTGTTTTTCAGATGGGCAGAGAGGCTGCACAGGCTCAGCTCACACTCTGTCACGGGCACAGCCGCACAGGCAGCTCTCTCCAGATCCTTCCTTCCCTCACGCTGGAGATGGAAGATGGAAGAGGTGGGCGAGGCAATTGATTGGCGCGGAGGCTGCGCGCTCTGAGTGCTGGGACGGCCGCGGCCCCTGATGTCGCTGGTTGCTAGACGCCGGGCAGCAGACTATTCTAGCGACCAGTGCAGGAGGCAGCGCACAGCGCAACCCGCCAACCAGCATCGGCTCTGCTCTGCTCACTGATCCAGGATTCTGGGCGGCTATTACGGAGTCCACGTAGTCAACTCCTGGCAACTTCTTCCCGGCCGGCCGGTGTTCTGGCAGATAGTGTCCTGCCATCATATAGCGTCCGCCCCGAGGCAGAAGAAGCTTCGGAAAATCTCCGAAGCTAAACAGCGCCTGCGCCGTGAGTGGAGGTGGTAGCCCCACCATCCAAGCGGACACAGGGTTGTGAAAATTAGACGGCCCCTCGCGGGCGAGCTTCACTCGCCACGCTTCGGGCTTGGCCTCGCTACACTCGGCTTTTTTTTATTCCTACTCTATGTCCACTTGGATGGTGGGGCTAGAACCTGGACTCACGGCGCAGGCGCCGTTCATCCTCGGCTATTTTCGGAATCTGTGTTGCTGTGGACACTATCTGATTGGGGACCTTATATGACGAGACACCGGCTGGGCTGCCGCCCCTCTTAAATGGCGCCTGGAACCATGGTCCCATTGGGTCCCATGGTAGGGCCGGCCCTGGGTGTGAATGCAGCAACTCAGCCTGGGAAGTAAATGGTGACTCTGGGTGATGCCTGAACAAAGTGGTGCTGCCCATCCGGAGCAGATGAAGGCGGGGGGGGGGGAGTACTGTGATCTATGGGAGAGGTAATAAATACCTAGAAGTGTAGCGAACGTTCCCACTTGCGATTTTAAAAGCGCAATTTACATGCTTTTCGTCATGTCGTGCATAGGGCGGCCCATTCACTTCAGTGTGCGCTTTCCAGGTGACGCAACTGGCACGTAATTCTATTGCGTGTCAATCGCAGCAGAATCGCACCGCATTTGGGGTGCCATTACTAAAACCGCCACCCAAACACACCCCGTGCAGTTTGCTGCGATTCTGTCCGCGATTCCAAAATCGTCTAATGTGAAGAGAGCGTTGTACTCAGGGTCCGTGGCCTTCACAAATCACGGGAAGCTTGTAACCCCAGAAAAAGGAGCAGGAAGCGTCTTTATCGGGCGACAAAGGTGCAAACGGCAGCCCATTGAAGTGAATGAGGCTGCCCTTTGCGACATGCAGAATCGTGTGGAAAAAAAATCACATTGGCGGAGTAAGAACTCTCATTCCTGCTACACGATGATGTAAATGGGGTTTAAGAAAGCATCTAAGGGCGCGTACACACGCGGGGACTGTTCGCCCAACTTTGTCCATCAAACAGTTTCAGCAAACAGTCCGCTCAAAATTAGCATGGACGGACATGGCCACACACGACGAACGAACAGTTTGCTGAAACCGTGCGCGATGACGTGAACGGCACGTACGACGGGACGATAAATACGACGTCCTATACACTGCATTATAACTTTCGGCGTGTAAATCCTTTCTGAGCATGCGCGGAACTTAGTTTGACGAACAAGCCTACACACGAGGGGACTGTTCGCTGAAACAAAGTTTCAGCGGACAGTTTTTCGGAATTTCCGAAAAACCTTGTTCAGCGGACTGTTCGCTGAAACTGTCCGCTGAAAGCCCACACACGAGCGGACTGTCCGCCGAAACACTGTTCAGCGGACAAAGTTGGGCGAACAGTCCCCGCGTGTGTACGCGGCCTAATAGGTAAGAAATATTTAGGCTGCTTTCACACTGATGTGTTTTTGCTGCATTTTTTACTAAGCTAAGAACGCAGCAAAAAACGCAATCCCTCTAATCCTAGATTCACGCATATGTGGTGAGGGAAAACGCAGCGATCCATGCACATTTCCCCCACGCATAATAAGGTTTGCGATCTGCTGCGGGTGTCAATACAAACCTTAATGAGGCCCCAAAAGGATTGCAAATGCAGTGCAATTCGGACGCATCGGATCGCATAGAGATGAGAAGACCATGTGATCCGGTTGCAGTGCTGCTCCCGTGCGATTCGTATGCAGGTTTGTTGTGTGAAGCGCGGCTTAAGCCTATGGGACTCTTCACACCGCTGCGTTATGGTGTGTTTGAAAAGTCACGCTCACTCCATTTTTGGTGCGTTTTTCAAAACCGCACCAAAAAAAATCCAGCTCACTATTGAAATGAATAGAAAATGCGTAAAAAATGTATCAAAAATGTTGCGTTTTTGATGCGTTTTTTGAGTCACATGTCCAAGTTTCACAGGCGCATGCTGAATAATAGGCACCCAAAAAACGCATATGGGTTTTTACATTTTTTTGCATTAGAGTAGTGCGAAAGGGCCCTTTAATTTTTAATTTTTTTTATGTATGCTGTGTAAATGGGAACGCATAATATATAGCGGGGGAGTTCTCATATTTGACTGCAAAAGTGAAAATACCATTTATCCCTCGATCACACTGGTGCAGTTTGACATGCAATTTGACAGTTCAAAATCGCACAAGTCGCACCCATTGCTGGCAATGGAATGCTTTCAAATTGCAGCGACTCATGTCGTAGCAACATTGAGGCTGGGTTCACACTGCTGCGGCTACGAGAACCGGATGTGATTCGCACCGCACTGCAGTGCAAATCACATCCGATCTCTGTGCGATGCGAGTTCAGCCATACATATAGTATGGCTGAATTCGCATCGCACCCACCCCAAACTCGCACAGGACCCTTTTTTTGGTCCGCAACAGAATCGGATCGCATGGATGTTCACACCATGCGATCCGATTCCTGTCCGAGTTTTCAGATCGCACTGCGATATGCGAACTGATCTGGGGGTGTCATTAACATTTCACTGACACTCCTAGCAGTTCGCATAGGGCAGTGTGACCTGCCGCCGGGAGGTATGCGATGCGGGAACCCGGCGCGGATTCGCGGCGTTCCCGCATCGCTGCAGTGTGAACCCAGCCTCAAAAAGGTTCCAGCGCTACTTTTTTTTGTCCTTCAAAATTCATTGCGAATTGCATAGACTTCTGGTAAACGAAGTCGCAAGCTGCAATGAAATCGGAGGTGCAAATCGCATGGATCTGCGGCTTTGAAATTGCGCGACTTCAAAACCTCACTGGTGTTGAACCAGCGCTTAGGGCTCATTCACATCAATGGCGGTGCAGCTCATTCCTGTGCATGTTTCCAGCACCACACGAGAACGCACCGCTCCTGTTAGATGCACATATGGGGTGCCAGTAATTTGAAACGGCACACCCCCCCAAACGCATGTGGGAAAGCGCACGCTGTGTCCACCAAAGCTGCATAGTAACGCAGAGCCCTGTAGTGTGGCGTGATGTTAAAAAGTCGCGTTGCCACACTTTTTTTGTGCTCCCTGTCCCCACGCGTTTTGACAGCCCATTGAAATGAATGGGCTGTTGGGGACACACAAAGGTGCACCAGTCCTAAAGCTGATCACAAGAGTCCACGAGACTTTAGATTCCCTTCAGTGGTACATTTCCCATTTCCTTTGTATCCCCCCCCCCACCCCCCTATGACACTGCCCAGCCCCCCTCCCCTCCCCTGTACATTCTTCAGCAGCCTTTTGAATGACAGTCGAAATTTTGGCCCAGAGGGAGAGGATGATGGAAGTAGAGAGGCATCTCTCTGACAGGCGTGCGGCTCATTATTAGATCGACTGCCATGATCGCTCGCTGTCAGGGGCCAAATTACTGGAAGGGTGACTAAACGGCCAAGGTGTGCAGGACGGGGGGAGGGGGGGTGGGGGAGATGGGGGGGCACAGACACACCTGCACCGTGCCCTCTGACCTGGCCATATGGTGGTACGGCAATGGAAACAGGCATGCCCTTTAATACTGGAGCCTATGCAGTCACCTGACCAATCAAGGGTTAGCTTTTATTTTATTATATGCCTTGGTGCAAACTAGAGCAGCGCTGTGATTGGTGGCAGCGAAATGACACTAAACTGTATATAAAATGTTCTCTATGGATGTGCAGTTTGACTTAAAGCTGAACTCCAGGCAGATATAAAATAAAATAACCCAAAGCAGCTCTTGTTCTCATTAGGAATCGGTTCTCAAAGGTAGCAACGCGACCGAGCGCAGGCGCGTTTCCCCGTGCGTGTCCGTTACAGCGTCCCATTCATTTGAATGGTCTTGCCTTCCGCATGAGAAACGCTGAAAACAAGTCCCTGACTCGTTTTCCGCGCACTTGCACGTGTGTGTGGGGGGCGCCATTCACAATTATTGGCACCGCCGCTCGTCTTCTAGATGGCAACGCGTTTCTGTGCGTATCGGGAAAGCACGCAGTTTTGCACTTAATGACTTAACCTAGCCTTAATGGATTTTTTTTTTTTTAAAATGCAACAAGAAGTAATGAATTGCCCATTAAAAGA